>NW_008751888.1:122751-129982 GCF_000715545.1 Opisthorchis viverrini | reverse complement strand
GCGGACGACTTGAAATCCTGGAGTTCCAATGCCAGTGCCCTCCAAATGGATGTAGACGCTGCAAAGCAGTGGTCGTTGGACTGGCACCTTCCTCTAAATGACAAAAGTGCGTCCATGTGTCGTTTGGAGGAGACTCAGTGAATACCTTTATCATGCACGATGAGAAAGGACAGAAGACATCATGAGGATAGACGCCAAAAAGGATTTTAGTGTCCGGCTCCCTTCAAACACGATAAATCGACCCAAAAGGCATTTGCCGTTCTTCGGGTGATTCGGCTCACCTTCTCCCGTATTACTCGCATGACTTCCAGATGGCCACCTGAGCAGAACGCGTTACTGCCTTCACACTGCTATCGCAGAGGACAGTACGCCTTTACTTCCAGACCGCCTCGTAATACGATTACTCGCAATACGGGGACTCGCTGTTCTTCGTCCGGCTGCTCCCCGTTGGGCTTCGTGGGATGGCTGAACCTTGAACTGAGTTCTAGCCAGTATAGCCCACAGGATCATAGCAGCACAGAAGCCCGACCACCACGATAACGTGAAAGCTTTGGTAGCGACTATCGGTGCGTTTATAGGCTACTCTCATAGACGCCTCGAACGAACTACACCATCACGTCAACCATCCAACCAGGGACCCTTCAGCTCGGTCGTTCAACTGTAAGTAACACCGGGTGCCCAGCTGCCATGCCACCAGAAAGAAGCAAGAGGGCTGGGATACTGCCAGGTCGGCTAAGCCTAGACGAAGTCGCAGAAGCAAGAGGGCTGGGATACTGCCAGGTCGGCTAAGCCTAGACAGGGGAAGTCGCAGGGCAGAGATCGGGCTGAAACCGTGGACCCTCTGGTCAGTAAATTCGTGCTCTAACCACTTGTGCCATCTTGTCACAATGTGACTGAATTGAGTTGATTGTTGAAGGTTTCCATGTGTCGTTTCCAAGCCATGGGCACAAAGCCATGGCATACAAAGCACACCAGCGTCACCTGTGGAGTTTGACCAGCTGATCCATCGAGAGAGAATGCACTTCTCTCCAAAACACCTGACGTGTGTCAACGTTACTGATCTCATGTCTCCAGAAGATGCGCGCAATTTCTCGGAGGCACCGGGAGACAAATACAGAATTTCCGGAGAACGTTCGCACGCAGCACTCATCATTATCATCATCATCATCATAATCATCATCATCATCATCAACAACAACAACGTCATTATCTTCGTCGTCATCATCACCACCATCGACAGCATGAGTGTTCGACAACGATGCTTCACTGCAGCACAACCGTGGTTTATTTGAAGGCCTTATTGTGAAGAAAAGAAAGACCTAAAAAGAAGGGACTTAGTATTAGCTAACTACAATCATTCCGAGGTGTCCACACCACCAGACACTCATTCAGGCAATCTGTATATAAACTGACAACGGGAACGCCATTGTCATCGTTTCGCAGCTATATCTCACAGTGTCTCCAATCAGGCTCAGTGGGTGTCATGCGGTCACCATCATGGAAGACGAGTTGCACTGACAGAAACCAAGGTCAAGGTTTGGCCATCGCCCTACTCACACCTTTGATTTGGGCATCGAAAACGGCACCCCCTTCGGCAAACGGTAGTTCGATATACGCAACACATCACAATCAACGCAGCTTCTGGTACTCTACGAATTTTTCAGTGGAAGTACCTGTTGCACAACCGACAACTCGCTCTACAATTGCCTCGTTGCGGATTCTCCGACACTAACCCACACGAGCTCTGGCTGGGGGACAACGATTATCGAACACCTGAAGTCGTCCAAGTTCCGCCACTCAAACAGACCAAGTCTCACAGCCATGCAACAAAACAGCCCGAACTCTAGCCTGATACACACGTCCCTTGGGATTCAGAGGTACACCACTTTGATGCCACGGGTGTTTCAAATTAGCAACATGGTCCGAGCCTTGCAGATTAGGGCACTGACCTCATCTGTCACACTACAGTCGGACCTAATGCAACTCGTAAGATGTGTAAACCGCTCCAGAACATCGAGTGTCTCACCCTGGATTGTACGTAGCATGTTCAGTGACCGCATGTCCAGGAGCATGAACTTAGGGTTTGTGGGTGCCAAATGCACACCAGAGGACGGGATGACTTAGGTAAGTTTACCCAGAAAACCTGCGCCTTCTCCTTTTCGAAGACGACAACGATGTCGCCTACATATTCCAGATCGACAAGGTTGTTGCCAAAGGCTATTCGAACTCCAGGGTTTTGGATACTGTTCAGCGTTCGCCTCGCTAATCTCATCGATCACGAAATTGAATGAGACACGGCTTTGGGTAGGGAAGCTTTTGGAGAGCCCTTCGTATGGCTCATCTGTAACATCCTTTCGGTGCCCAACTGCCATGTTGTCCGAAGGAAGCACGAGGACTGAGATACTGCCAGGTTGCCCAAGTCTAGACACAGGAAGTCGAGAGGTAGAGGTCGGGTTCGAATCACAGACCTTCCGGTTCGTGCTCTAGCCATTTGAGCTATCTTGCTTTATGCTCACACCCGGAAATCTGAGAATACCCAGAAGTTATCATATTCATAAACCTCCGGGGAGTTCCTTGATGGGCTAGCATGTCAGTGAAGCATCAGCGCCAACACTGATGTTGCTGTCTTTGATGATGATGATGATCAAGGAACACCGACCGGTCAACCGAGGTGAATGCGTCTTGGAAATCCAGGAATACTAGTATTGCCTGTCGCTTATGCATATGGCGTCATTCTAGTTCCTGATGGAGTGTGAAGATTTGCTCAACTCAAACCCTATCAAACCGGAACCCCGCTTGCTCCCCTCGAGTCAGTGTTTCACGAGCCACCATAAGGCGACAAAGCACCAGTGACGCCACAGTCTCGTTATGACCGGAGTGAAGCTGACCCCTCTAAGAAAGCGTTCAGCTGTAGCACCCTTCCGGTGCCTAACTGCCATGCCACCCGAAGGAAGCACGAATGCTAGGATACTGCCAGGTTGCCCAAGCCTAGACAGGGGAAGTCGAGTGGCGGAGGTCGGATTCGAACCACGAACCTTCCGGTCAGTAAATTCGCGCTCTAACCACTTGGGCCATCTTGCCCCTCCGACCCCTCTGTGGTTAATACACTCATTACGAGCCCTTTTTTGAAAATGGACACTACCACCGACTCTCCCCAGTTGTCTGGAACAGACTGCTTCTCCCTAATTCAAGCAATAGATGAGACATGAGCTGAGTGAGGAATTCATCCTCCTCTTTGAACAGTGCGGGTGGGTGATCATTCGGACCATAAGCTCAGTGGCACCTGAGAGCACGGAGCAGTCGTAAACCTCCGAGGACGTAGGTGGTTCCATGTTCACCGTTTAAGGTTCTACGTCAACTGTGGACTTGAGATGAGTGGCACCTGGTGGCCAGGACAATTGTTCGAAGTACTCGACCCAATAAATGAGGCATTTTTCTTTATTCAAGATAGTCACTCCTTTCCGATTTTAGATGGTTTTGCTCACAGTGCAAAGTCATGCTTCAGATCCTGCAGTCTACTAACATATCCCGTACAATTCAAGGAAAATCACTCGAGGTTGTGGAAAATTTTACACACCTCCGTAGTTGTTTTAGCTTTGGTAGAACTGTGTCTGATGAAGTCAGTGCAAGAACTTCAAGGGCTCCAATCGCGTTTGCTAATTTGCACCACTTGTGTCGTCAGAAAGGCATATCACTAAATCCTAAGGGTCGCGTGTACCAGGCTTCAGGAAGGGCTGTGTTGTTTTATGGGTGTAAGACATGACCTCTGCGGATAGATGATGTGAGGCGTCTTCAGGTTTTTGATCACCGATGCCTGAGAAGCGTGGCTGGTTTTGGACTGCGTCACTGTGTTAGTAACGAGGTAATCTGAAAACGGGTGTTTGGTTGTGCGGTAGGTGCTTCAATGCGAGAAAACATCCAGCATCATCGACTACGATGGCTCAGTCTTGTGCTATGCATGCCGAAACACCGTCTATCGATACGAGTGTTGTTCTCCATGCCTTCTTCAGGATGGCGCAAACCGCGAGATGGACAGCACATGACTTGGCAGAAAGGCATGAAAGAGGACGAAGAATTTGGGTGTTGTTGGTGTTGTATGCCTTCCGGGATGAGGTCTTCGTGACCCCAACTGTGCTTGGCTGGAGACGTTTCAAGAAATGGCGACCAATCGATGTCAGTGGCGTTCGTGCTGTCAGTTTCTTTCCAGATTGTCTGATTGGGCGGTTGGAGTTGTAGGCACCTCAGAATGCTTAAAATAGGCCAGCACCAAGTCCCCTAACTCACCCACTCTTTTACTCTTCGTTTGATTCTAGGGCTTTAAATATAATTAGACGAACCTTATGGTTGCACGGCAGTGAAGCATCAGTGCCAACACTGATGTTGCTATATTTGATGATGATGACAATGAGGAATCTTCGGGCTTTCCCGGCTTTCTGGGCTTCTTCCATTTCCTAGGCTTTCTGTGTCCCCCACTCTTCACGTCGCCTCGCGCACTCACTTTTACTTGATGTCTGATAATTCGTCGCCTCAAGTAATGTTCGGGATCGCAGCAGCCATATCCCTGATACACAAATTAGAGCTGATATCACGTCGGTCACAAATGTCGGAGCTCGGTATACACAGTCCTGGTCTTCTCATCTCGGGAAGTGATTTCATTTCCAGGGAGTCCGTCAAAGCCTATGCAGCTCCCCGCATAGACGAAATTATCTGCATCATCGATTGGTTCGCCTGTAACAATTAGGTTTGCGTTTGGTCACAGTCAGACCACTACCGTGCCACCCGAAGAGAGCTCGATGTCTGGGATACTACCAGGTTGCCTAAGCCTAGACAGGAGAAGTCGAAAGGCAGTCTTCACGTTCGAACCACGGGCCTTCGAGTCACTAAATTCGCGCTCTTAACCACCCATGTCAACCTGCAGAAACACTTTGGACTTTACGGGTGCGAAGCGCCTACCGATCTGTGCAGCGAAATTATTTGTTCTAGACCCAAAACTGTCACCTTTCGAGGTGGTCGGGCTCCAGTGCTGCAATAATCATGCGGGCTATACTTTCTTCAACTCAGTTCCCATAGGTTCAACCTTGCCACGACTGCCAACGGGGAGCAGCCCGACGAAGAACAGTGAGTCCCCGTACTGCGGGTAATCGTGTCATGAGGCGGTCTGTAGGTAAAGTCGTACTGTCCTCTGCGATAGGAGTATGAAGACAGTAAGCCGTTTCCCCAGGCGACCATATTTATGGAAGCAGCAATGCTGTCCCCCCCTTCCCCTCGAGGAAAGACGGTCAGAGAAGGTCAGCCCTAAAACCGCGCAATCCGATCGCCCCACGATGCTGCTCGGAAGTTGCCTACTGCGTGTAGCCTTATCAGGAGTGGGACAGTAATGCCCTACTCCCTGTGCCCTCGGGCCAGGCCGGCGCCCTACAGCCGAGTAGATCAGAATTGAGTCACTTGATCCCGAAAGGGTCCCGCAAGAAAACCCTAACTACCGCTGTTTCGCGGTCCAGACTCTTGAGTTAGTGACTAGGGTTAGGGTCCTCGAGCGAAACCCTACGTTCTTTTACTGCTTTGTGGATCAGACTTTTGATCCAAGGTCTCAAGATGAGGTACCTCAACTCCACCCCCTTCGGCTTGGCAACCGGGAAGTATCGTTTGCCCTTTCAGCTCTTCGCTCGCCGGCCTTTTCCCACACTCCCTCACCACCCATTGTACAATGCAGTGCAATAGACCCATCTGCCAATCCCTCAGCCACTGTTACGTGTCTCAACCATCGCGCAGAAAAATAAACCCAAATAATCATTTACTAACTCCGAAAGAGCCTATCCACATTACAGCCTTCAATGTCCGTACTCTATATCAAATCGGGCAACAGGTACCCCTTGCTGAAACCTTGCATCCCCTCTCTATCGATGTATGTTGTGTCTCCGAAACACGCATACAAGACCCCACTTCGGTCGTGCTCCTCAAGCCACTTAGGACGAGCCAAGATGTCCTGCATTTCATTCTACGGGTATCCGGTGATCCTGACTCAGTGGCTCGGGGGTATCTACGTTGTGAGGGTTGCACTCAGTCCCAAGGCTGGAAGAGGTTTACCGGGCTGGATCCCAGTAAACAGTCGTCTTTGCGCTGTGATGTTGTCTGACTTGACTGAGATCAATGCAGATCGTATCAGGCTGCAGTGTTGAGACTGAGAAGGACGGGTTTTCTAAAGATCTGTTACGACTACTTCGGTTGGCAAGCAGGACGGATATAGTAATCCTTGTGGGTGATATGAACATCCAAGTTGGACAACTAAGTCCGGAAGAAGTGCAGGTAGATGGTCGATTTGGCGTCAATGGTCAGTGTACGGACCGTATGGCTATCAGTTTCTGATGGAGAGGCTGAGTTAAGGATTGTTGTTCCTTCTGGAGTACACAACTTGACTCTGGTCATGCTATCCTGCTAACCTGCATTCCGTCAACATTCTGCGCTCCAAAGGAAAGCAGCTCGGAAAGTTTCAGTAGCTCTTGTGTCGAGCTGATCTGACTAGAAAGCTAATGGAAATGCACAGTCATGTGGATGACGAAGGTTGCTTGGGGGCTGAAAGAAGGTGAGTTATAGGAGCAGTGCTGTCAGCTTTCAGAACTGTCTGTCCAAGTCGTTTGACTCGCCGTTACGAAGGAACTGGACCTTACCGTGTTGTGACCTCAGAGACCCATTGAACTATACTGGGGAGTGTCTCCGCGACACTCAAAGAGCCTCTCATACCAGGTTGGTCAGTGGCTAGAGGGCTGACGAAAATAGTCTCCTGGTCCTCCAGGTGGAGGGTTGGAACATGTGGCGACTTGTTCGGTAGAAATGGTAATGGATTTACATTTCCCGCCCAACACCGCGGCCCTGCGGTTAGACTTTTGAGCCAAAGGCTTTGGTTGAGGACCTTAATCGTCCTCCTGTCTAGGTGTGGGCGCCCTGACATTATCCCAGCCCACTTACGACCATGAACTGCACATATACAAATAAACTCATGCCACATCGGCCGTCGCGTGGTGCCATCAGCTGGGTCGCCTTACTCGCTCCATACAGCAGGGCGGGTTGACCGGTCTGTTCTTCTTGAGACACTTGCCTACCAAGGAATGCCCCGGAAGTTTGTAAACATCATACGTTCTTTGTATTCTCAGACTTCCGGACGTGTGAGGGTGTACGGAGAGCTCTCCAAAAGTTTCCGTACACAAAGCGGTGTCCGTCAGGGATGCCCACT
>NW_008751888.1:121354-121971 GCF_000715545.1 Opisthorchis viverrini | reverse complement strand
TTCTTGTTGTCAGTTTCTGTCCAGATTGCCTGAATGAATGTCTGGAGGTGTAGGCACCTCGGAATGATTGTGTTAAGCTAGCACTAAGTCCCTTCCCCGTCCACCTTTATTCTTTTCTTTATAATAAGGCTTTCAAATAAGTCATGGTTATACGGCAGTGAAGCATCGGTGTTGAACACTGATGTCATGCTGTCGATGGTGATGATGATGGTGACAGCAGGGCGGGTAAGCTGAAACGAGCGCCTGCTGACGCCTCCCTTCTTTCTCTTTCACGTACTTTTTCTTCCCACACTTTCTTCCCACCCCATTAATAACCCTCCTGTCGTAGGCCCAACACTTAAGAATGATGTTTCCGTTCGTTTTGCATTTTGCTTTTCACATGGCGCCGACATTTTCTGGTATCAATCTTCAAGCCTCGGCACCCAGTCTGTTTGATCGTCTTCAATGTCTGCACCAGGAAACAAGCAGGACAACAAGCTGCTCTTGGTCCCACACTGGACTCGCTTGACATTGATGTCATCATCATCATCATTGTCAGATGTAATAACCGCGTATTCGTCTACACTGGTTGTAGCTGCCACAGTTTCGTTCACCGATGATTGGGGGGGGGGGGGGGG
>NW_008751888.1:113599-118750 GCF_000715545.1 Opisthorchis viverrini | reverse complement strand
GTAGCACGATTACTCGTAGTACGGGGTCTCGCTGCTCTTGGTCTGGCTGCTCCCCTTTGGCCTTCCTGGCATGGTTGCACCTTGTGGAACGAAGTTCCAGCCAGTGTAGCCCGCGGGATCATTGCAGCATGAAGCCCGACCACCACGTCAAGGTGGCAGCTTTAGGTCGGGTTGACATTGATGTGCTGTGTATTTGAAGTAAGAATTCAAGATTCAAGCACAGTGGTTGAGCTAAGTGCCACAGCACTCTACTGGCTTCCGGCTACGCATCTCTGCCGATCCAGAGGCTGCTGAGGCAGGATGTGCAGGGGTTGGTATCGTCCTAAGTCATCGAGCGGAATTATCCTTGCTTGACTGGACATCTGTTGATAGTCGCCTCTGTGTGCTCCGTCCGGCGACTTCTGTGAAGAAGTCTCACAAGCGGGAAGTCGATCGGTGTCTGTTTATTGTGTCTGCCTACGCCCCCAACTGACTGCAGCTCCGACGCCGTCCATGGTGATTTGAATCGACTAAATGAACACTGGATATCGTCAAGATCAGCAGATCTTATTGCTGTCAGATAGGCCGTAACTGCAAACAGGAACTGTGATGACGCACGTGGGTCCCTCAAATATGGGATAATCACGAGCTTGAACAATGAGAACTCTGGTGCGTTTTGATGGCCCAGGAGATGGAGAAGGCTTTCGCTATGGCTCGAGTCAGTGTTTCACGAGCCACTGTCAGACGACGAAGGAAAAGTGACGCATGAGTCTCATCACGACTCAGGTCAAGTTCCGGAAAGTAAAACGGGAAACGACTGGACAAGTGCATGATCAGAATCCACACAGGCGTCCCAGTACGAGGAGCAATCAGCCATTGATCCGCATCACCGGTAACTCATTATGATGTGATCGGTTTTGGTGCGTGACTGGAAAGCCGTTAGAGTACACCATGTGATCAGACGAATTCGCCTAATCTGGAAGTTAGCACTAATAGAAACAGCCTGCGGTTAGCAGGTAGCTAAAGTAGTTGCCTGCTATTGTCCGCACATACCAGATTCAATGTATGTGGACCACCTAAATGAGTTCCTCCCGTACATCCGGATCGCTGGTAGCCACAACGATATCTGTGCTTTTAGTTCGCTGTAATAGGACATTCAAGGTGTCGTGAAACTTGTCTTCGATGGTGTCAGAGCGACAGGCGGTTGGGGCGTAAGCGGATGCGACAAGCAGACACCGATCGAATTCCCGTTTGTGAGATTCCTTTACAGACGTTGCCAGACGAACTTCATAGAGACGAGATGGTTTAGTGATTTGAGAGCGAATTCACTGATCTGAAGGTCCGTGGTTCGAACCCGGTCTCTGCACATCGACTTCCTCTGTCTATGCTCAGGCATAGACATCCTTCGGATGGATTAGCAGCTAGGTACCAAAAAGATGTTACAGCCGATCGATAGGCAATATACAGAAACGACTATCAATGGGTATCCAGTCGAGTAAGGACAATCCCGCTCGATGACTTGGGACGACACCAACCCCTGCACATCCTGCCTCAGCAGCCTCTTGATCAGCAGAGTTGCGTAGCCGGAAGTGAGCAGAGAGTGGTGTGGCACTTAGCTCAACCACTGTGCTTGCATCTTGAATTCTTGTTTCAAATACACAGCACATCAATATCAAGCGAGTGCAGTGTGGGACCAAGAGCAGCTTGTTGTCCACTTTGCTTCATGGTGCGGACAGTAATAGCGTCCGGGCATCATTCTAAGATTGTTTTCGAGATGTCTGGGGCCTCTGGCTCTGACCGATCCGCAGATGTTACTTCAGGGGCCGATGCAGGGCCTACAAGAGGAAAGTTATTACGTGAGTGGAGAAGAGTTGAGAAAGAACATTAGAGAGGAAGAATGTGGGCATCAGCATGAGGTTTTTTTCGCTTTCCCGCTTTGTTGAATGCAGCATGTTAGGCTTCCCGGCTAATGGCATCACGCGACCAGCATTGTGGCCTGATAGAATTGTTAGTTGTGAGATTTTGGTTGGGACCCGGCGTGGATATTCGTACCTAGATAGGAGGCGATTAGATTCGTCTAACACAACCTTTTGCTGGAATGCCTGACCGCAAGGCCGCTGGACAGTGGTAGTATGCTACCAACGTAGCACACGTTTTCTCTGGGGAAGGGTGAGTCACTGGTTCTCATGGAGAAACAGGAACCGTGTTCTTCAGAACTCCCTCTACTGGTCAGCCTAATCTAAGACACTGTATGGGTATCACAGTGAAGCCACCCTACTATAGTCCACCAGGTTATAGAGGTACACTCACCAGAACATCGGTCCCTTTTCAGCACATGTCGAATCATTTGGTGCCTTCCGTGCCTTATCCAGTCTGGGGCAGCAGTTGAACTGACCGGAAGTTTTGAAAACTGCTATGAACTGTCGGTGCGGCCAGCTTTCTCATTATGATATTCATCATCATTGTCAGTTGTAATAACCGCGTACTCGTCGTACAGTGGTTGTAGTTGCCACAGTTTCGTTCACCGATGATTCTGGGAGGTGGGGTAGTTAGATGCGTATTAGATGCGGGAGCTGATAAATTAGTGCGTAAATATACACTGTAGGTGGACTGTCAAGTGGGGAAATAGGGGAGGGAGCTATACATTGAAGCCAATAGCTTGGATGCAGAGCGCTACTGAGGGCACGAGTGGGCCATGTCTGACAATGTCTTCAACCATTGATGTGGCCCGTCTCAGGGTCCCCATCCAGGAAGACGGCAATGACCAGCGCAGCTGAGTTTGCCGGTAATGGCTTATATACTCCGTTGCCAAGTCATTGTTTGGCCGTCTCTGGCTCTCTTCCACCCTTTACTTGGTTGCGCGAAAAAACTCTTCGAGGAAGTCAGTCGATGGCATACGGAGCACGTGGCCAAGCCAGGGCAACCTATACAGTGTGATCAGTTCATCTATCGCTGGTGAGTTATTTCTCCCGAATACCATTCGACGTACCTCAGCATTGCTGATCCGGTGTTCCCACCAGACTCGGGCAATGCTCCGAAGACATCGATGGTCAAACACTGAAATTCTTTTGACGTCCTCGGCGCGCAGCGGCCAGGTTCGTGATCCGTATAGTAATATGTAGCGCACCGCAGCATTGTAAACTCGACCCTCGACAGAGAAGCTGGTGTCACGCCCACGCTACAGGTGACGTAGGTTCACAAAAGCTGTTATGGCCTTCCTAATCCGGATGAAAATATCATCTTTCGCGGCCAGCTTTCTAGGACAGGTTCATCGTAGTCTTCCTTATGCCTCTGGAGAGCTTGCAAAGCGTGGCTTCTGCCTAAAGTCAGTAACGTTTGTGTTGTCATTTTCTATCCGTATCGTCCATCTGCTACTTTCTGGGGGACTATTCAACCCCTGCTGGTACGCTATACGGTGGTCGCATCCAAGCCTCATTTCCCCAGTTGTTTCGAACCGAACAGCTCAATCGGATTTTGAGTTTTTGATTGGGTGCAGTTCCACATTCTGCTGAAGAAATCAGCTGTTTATCGCATGCAAGGCTTTCTCTTCACCGCATTATGCACTAGTTGAGTGCCAATGCCATCACTAGTTTGCCGATGTAGTATTGTTCATGCAGATCAATGGGTGGTGAAACACTCCCGTGAGACACACAACGATACTTTCCTTTTATTTTATGACCTTCTGATGTAATTACTTTTTAGCTGTGATGCAACTATGATGGTCAAAGACAAAAATCGCCCAAAGCACCCAATGTCGGCCTATGCTTGTTTCGTTCAAGTGATTCGCGAAGAACATCGGAAAAAGCACCCTAATGAGAATGTAATATTCAGTGAATTCTCCAAGAAATGTGCCGAGAAATGGAAGGTAAGTCGATCTCTTTTTTTTATTATCACTCTCGGTCGTTTTAGCAAATGTCCAACGAACAACGAAGATGCTTCGAAGAAATGGCCAAGTTGGATCTGGATCGGTTCAATCGAGAGATGGCGCACTATGTTCCGCCGGCGGGGATGCGTAGGGGGCGACGTCGAAGACGTACCAAAGACCCAGCCATGCCAAAACGTTCCTGGTCCGCGTTCTTTTTCTTTTGTGATGCTTTCCGATCGAAAATTCGCAACGAACATCCAGACTGGAAAGTGAGTGACATTGCCAAGGAGCTGGGTCGCAGATGGGAAGAGTGTACAGACAAAGAAAAGTACGAACGTCATGCACAAAATGACAAGCTGCGATACGAACAGGTACGTCGTGTTTACGTCGGTTGGGGAATTACTAATGGTCTGTGTGTCAGTTCCCACTGTGGGGGCGAGATGGCCCAAGTGGTTAGAGCGCGAATTTACTGACCGGAAGATCTGTGGTTCGAACCCGACCTATGCCTCTCGACTTCCCCTATCTAGGCTTGGGCAACCTGGCAGTATCCCAGCCCTCGTGCAACCTTTGGGTGGCATGGCAGTTGGGCACTGAAAGGGTGCTACAGCTGAAAAATTTCTATTTGTCCTTTAGCGGATGCTGTGACACATATGTATACTGTCTTGGTGTATCCGCACATTTGGTAGATAAGCAATTCATGTTTCTCCTCCTTTGCGCGTTTCAGGACATGCAAAAGTACAAGGCAGGTATTTACGTCGCAACCAAGCGTGCTCGAGTTGAGGAGGACGAGGATATAGAACCCAGCTGTGTAACGGTGGCTCCTGGTGACTCACATCGTCAAGCCACGGACACAAGTGACGGACCGGCCCACGTGGTCGCTGAAGAGGAGGAACCCGAGGAGGACGAAGAAGAGGAAGATGAAGAGGAGGAAGAGGAAGATGGTGAGGACGAAGAAGAGGAAGAGGACGGCGGTGAAGAAGACGAAGAGCACGTCTCCACCGCGGGGGACGCGCAACGCCTGTCGAATGCTAAACCCGCCATCCTTCCCCGAGCGGCCCCTGATGAGCTTGAGCATGAAAATTAGCCCGGCAACAACTCACCTCCCGGTGTTTTTTGTACAGTCATGTACACCCTCCTCTCCATGAAACTAGGGAGACCATCTTCTTCCTGGCTTACAACACACACATACACACACACACACACGAACCATGTTCGCATGCATTTACCTCCATTTGATTACATCCGTTTTTCTTCTGATCGGAGTCTAATGCGTTTTTTTTTCCGATTGGATCGATACCCCCCTCTCA
>NW_008751888.1:102461-113333 GCF_000715545.1 Opisthorchis viverrini | reverse complement strand
CCTAACCGGAGTCAAACGCGTTTTTTTTTCGATTGGATCGATCCCCCCCCTCTCATCACCTGATCTCATAACTGATTTTCTCTCCGTCTAATCTTTAACCATTCTAGTCTGTTTTATCACCACAGTGTCATTCTATTTTGTTTGTTTTTTTCGCTTCCGTCTTTTTTGGTCAGTCCTTTTTGGTGCAATATCTAGTGGTGTAGACACATTTGACATGCAATATATACATACATATGCATATACATTTATATGTATACACAGCTAACTCCACAAAACATAACATCATTCATCAATGTCGCCTCTATCATTTAAAGTCATATTTTCTACTCTTTCTTGTGCAACAAATTGTTGTTTCACAATCCAGTCGCTTTTTCTGGGGCTATATGTCATTCGAGGTGTTGGTCAATATGTGGTCACGTGATGTGATTTCTGTGACTGTACCAAGTCCTGTCAGTGTGACAGCTGGTCGCACTGCTCCCGACCAACTGGTTGAGTGTTGAATCACTGACCGAGAGTTCGAGGTTTCGAAGCTCTCTCTGTTTCGTCAGATGCGGAGTGCTGGTAGTTTCCGACAAGGATGAAACGATTGTACAGTGCTCCTCGGTTTTCAGCACAGATTTGCTTTGCTTACGGGACGGAGTCTCGTCCAGGTGAAAGCACGTCCGGGGCCACAAAGTGGCCGAATTCTTCCTCCACGAGTGTACTGGCCGGGGTGGAGGTAATAACAAAACTATTCCATGCTTTCTCCAGAATCATTTGGTTTTCAGCTGTTTTCGGATATTTTAGTGTGCTTTTAATGGTACCTACCAGATTAATCTCATCGTCCTTATGGTGAATACTGGTGTTTAACTGTTGAAGCTGATTAGTCTGCCTCGTCCTCCTACCAGCCCTTGTGGTCTACATCACTGTGCGACTTAGCTGGACTCCTGTAAGTGCCCCATCACCACCTAACTTAACAGGGAATACGAGGATGCTCACTGGGAGCTCGCGCACTGTCGGTTGGGCGCTTTCTTCAAAGGTATCGCCTTCACTGTAATCGACATCATGGCATCCGCGTTCAACAGAGATGCTTGGCTGTCTTCAGTGCGTAGCTACCCAGTTCCTTTCAGGAACTGAACATCCCATCGCCTACAAGGCTTGACTGTAGGCCCCACAATCTCCCACTTTCCAGTGATGGAAACTGTAGCAGCTGAAACTAATGTGCCTTCGGTACAACGTTTGTAGCTGGGTGTATATGGGGTTTTCGTGCGCCCCTGTATCCGTGTTTCAGGTTTACCGCCCTGCCACTGTTATGCGCCTATTTTAGGCTTAAGTACACGCCACACGAAGCCTAGTCCAGCCAGTCGTTTATTAGTAGTTTTTACGACGTCAATTGTCTAATATATGATTCGGCAACACGGATCACTACCATTGTAGTATTCAATATTGGTGAGTAAACAGAAGTCGTCCGGATGCAGCACTCTTTCGGTGCCTAGCTGCCATGCCACCCGAAGGTTGCACGAGGGCTGGGATACTGCCAGGTTGCCCAACCTTCGACAGGGTAAGCTGAGAGGCGGAGGTTGGGCTCGAATCACGAACCTTTCGGTCAGTAAATTTGTGCTAGCCATCTCGAGTAAATGAGTTTTCTGAGGGACGTAACATTGTTTCTTCTTCTGGCCTCAGAGGGTTTTTCCTTGATGGGAGCACTCGCGACGAGAAATTTTCCGCCACCAAGGCTGTTCCCCGCCGTGGATGAAAACCGTATTTACATATGTATACACATCCCGGGCTACTTATCATACATATCATATAGACAGTCGTTAACCGTGTGGTGTTGAAATTCACTGGTGGGAGGGGTTGGGATCGGTGCACTGGTCTGCTATTTTTCGTTAATTATCCATCATTTGAAAGTAAGCCCTCTTTACAAATGTTCCGGATTTTTTGCAAGAATTTAGCACAAGTGATGTCTCCGGCGTGGACCCGGTGCGGTCACTTATATCCTGAAAAGAACATTTAATGCTCCTTTGGTTTGCATCTCTGCATTTGATTCCCAAGGATCCGTAGAGCGGAAATCACGACTTTTTTCTGGAGAAACCGTATAGTGTTCGTTCGATATTTTACAGTAAAAAAACGGAATTTCTATGGCCGTCTCCGGTAGGGGACTTCAGTTGTCCAGTTTGTACCATAACTTACCTTCTACATAAAGTCCATCTGTGCCATTTTCGGGGACCACCTCTTCAAAAAAAAACGCGGCTGTTGAAATTCCCGTCGAACTCCAGACGTTTGGAATGATTGTCTGCTTGTGACGGAAGATGAGGATCAATCGCATAAGGCATTTAGTTTGCTTATTTTATTTACTCTTAAGAAGCAGGCCAATCGTCTGGGGGGAACAGAAAGTCTCTTATCCGGTTTTTTTTATACAGAGATTGGTTAAAATGAAAAAATACCTGTGACCAACGTATCCTCAGAAGAGACCACTTCACAGCGGTTCCCTGAGGTGGCTGCTCCACAGGGAAGCTGGTTAATGTTGTGCGCGTGTTGGCACCTTGTCTACTAAGCCATTAAACGAATGATCAACTATCCAGCCTGGGCTACTGGTTCCCTGTGGTGGCTGCTCCACAGGGAAACTGGTTAATGTTTTGCGCGTCTGACCCCCGCTGTAACCAGATCTTGCGCCGCGCATTTTGCGCTGTCCTACGAAGGCACGTTCAGACGGAACCCTGGGACTAGCAAGCTAGATTACGGCCAAGATAGGGGTGTGTGGGCCTCACATCTTCACAATCTGTCAAGTGCTAGAACAACAGCATGCGTATGGACGCCCTACAATCTTGGTGTTCTTTGACTTCAAGAATGCGTCCGATTCTGTGGACCGGTCCGTTTTCTTCAACACGCTTGCGGAGCATGGCATGTCCCAGACGTTTGTGAATATCTTGCGTTGTATGCAAATAAATGTGGGCGTGTGTGGGGAGCCTTCCAAAAGCGTTCCTACAAACAGCGACCTCCATTTTTGTTTGATTTTTTTATCGATGCAATAATGAGGTGAGCATCGGAAGGTCCCCAAGAAACTTGCGTTGTTCACGCCTCTCCGAGAGAAAAACTTGTCTACCACCTGGAACATATACAGATGACATTGGTTTCATTTTTAAAAAAAATTGGAAACTCAGTCAGCACTAGAAATGCTGACCAAAGTCATGGACTCCTTCGGCATACGTTCCGCGCCCACAAAGTACAGTGATACTGCAATAAGTCTTCGAACATACGTTTGAAAATTTAAGGAGTGACGCTGAGGGTTGTGGAACGCTGTTTGTGGCTGTGACTGTAGTGTGATGGACGGAGTGGACGCACAAATCTCAAATGCCAGAATCGTGTCTACCAAAGAACACGTGTGTCAGGCTACAATGCGGGTTGTATTTTTGCCTAGGTGCGAGACTTGACCAGTTTGGGTTAGAGGCGTCTTCAGGTCTTTGACCATCGGTGTCCCAGATATATCTCTGGAATTGGCTGGGATCAGCGAATTCCCAATAAGCGGATGAGGAGTTGGGTTATTGTGAAACAGAAAGCACATCCAGCATTAAAGGTTAAGATGACTGGACCATACGTTACGCCAGTTGAGTTCTGCTTGCCTACAAGAGCGCTGTTTTCCGCGCCCAATTCGGAGTGGCGGAAATCAATAGGTGGACAAGGTCTGACAAGGCAGAATACAATAAAAGATGTTACGAAAATTTTGGCACTGCCTACTCTGCAGCACGGGGTCTAAGTGACCCTCTTTGCTTGCTTGGAAACATTGAGCGACATGGCACCTAAACGATGTCAGTGGATCCCGTGCTGTTAGTTCCTATCCAGATTGTCTGATTGGGTGTTGGGGTGTAGGCACCCCGAAGGTTTTTTCTGTAGGCCAACTGTTGTGTCTTGGTGGACAGTAGTGCAACTCGGTATCGGTCCCTTGCTTCCTGCTCCGCCCACTATGGAATATCAAAAGGCACGGCAGCTCTAGACAGCCATTTATAGAGACAAAAGAGGATTATTACAACTGTATTTATAGGGTAGTCACAGAGTGTTTCACAAGGTAGTGCTAGAAGCACCGTGAGGGGGCGAGAAGCGTCCAGTCAAGGATGCTCGGCCTGGATTAACTGGCATTCTGACCAATCAGGATATGCCTTCGTTTGGCCCGTGTCCTGCACGTGACACATCCGTCCAAATGATGTGCTGTTCGGTTATTAGGGATGGCTGGCCTCCGAACACCAACCCTGGGCTCCTCTCCTTGTCCCACCTTTTTCTATCCTTACGAGGCTTTATCCAAATAAAATGACGTGGTTGTACCGTAGTGAACCATCAGTATTCTCGTTTGGTGTTGTTGTCAAGGATGAGGATGCTAATGATAAGTTTCAGGAAAGTCAGGTTCCTCAAGGTAACCACTGAATGCCTGGAATCTGCTGAGACCTCCAACTCCACTGGATGCTGACCAGACGGACAACACCCCATAAAAATGCAGCACACACTCGTATCAAAGGCAGACAGCGTGAGTCAGCGTGGGATCAAGGTCAGACAACGTCCCTTCAATATGCAGCTTGTGACGGCCTTGTAGCACATCTTGTCAGCGCGAAACAGCGTTGGACCAAGGTCCAATAAAATAGCTTGAGGTCGTTGCATTTTCGCGCTCGTGCTCGCTGGATCGCGATACAGCTGTTGTGTTCCTCATCGGCGAGTCTTTTTCCGGCACTAGGCACTGGAACAGCAGTTAGACCTAACACCAAGGGACTTCTATCACCGGTAAATCGTGTTTAGAGTTCAAGCGACTATGTATTGATGTAAGTTGCTTGCTCGGGCAGTATCCAAACTTAATCAGAATAGTCGCAACCGACAGTAAGGTCAAATTGCTTTTCGATGCCTTAATTCTATACCAATTTTGAAGCAGTCGTTTCTCCTTTGACAATAACTCCAACGACTTTCGGGCGTACGCATCAGAGCCCTGGCTACCGGTGGGCTCGTTGATGAATCCGTTCCAGGAATCAGCGCCAGTCTCCCCTAACCGTCACAGCTAGTCCCATAATGACCAAACCTCTAGGTAGCAGTTCGCACTCTCAAACGCGTATTTACTCACACAACCTGAAAGCGCTGGTGGAGAAGCACGTGAACTCATAAAGTTTTTTGAAACTCCTACTACAGCGATCTTATGAGTAGTATTTTAGCAATATGTCGAGCACGACTGAAACATGCAGCACATTCAGATGAAGATTAGCACAAACGAATGATTCATTCGAGTCTCTTTTTAACAATAGGGTAATTAGCAAATTAATGCACTTCATCAAACATTACGTTTGTTATATTGAGTAAACAGGATTGCTCACACTTGTCTCAAAGTACGGGGATGGGTTAATGGCGGTGGACGGTGCGGAGATGAGTGAGCGCTGTAGGATACTAGGCCGAAATTACCGTTTCGAAGTCTTTTTAGTTGCCGTGTCAAGTCATCAAGATCGGTGAGGTGGCATACCAATTGCCCTGGATGAAAGGGTTCGCAGTATTCCAAACTTTTCTTGCGAAACAGCTGTTCGGCAAAGACTCGTGGAATTCTATGATCAATGAGTTCCGATCACCGTAGCCAGTAAACAAAAACCTGATATCAGGTATTCTGAAGGACGAAATAGTAAGGCCGGGGTACTCCGGTGCGTAGATGTCGCGCAACTCAAAGTATTCGTGAGAGCTGAGATACTACCAAGTTGTCAGTAACCGACCAGGGTTGGATTCGAACTACGGACCTTCTGGTCTGTAGTTTCCTACCCTAAATGCTAAGCTGTTCCTGAAGCTCAGAGTTTATCCCGGCTTCAGATAATATACTCCTAAGTCTCGGAGTCAAAGCATTTGGGTTTTCAAAACGTTTATTTTCCTTGGAAGTAGGAGACGTCGTGGCGGAAATTTTAAAAGAGCGCCACAAGTACCGGAGCTTCATTTATCTGATATTTTCATGGCAGTGTCGCTCTACAACTTGGGGACAAATTATTCTTTTCTCAAATGATCCCGCAGTGGTCGGGATCCCCTGAGTAGTGAATGACTCCACGCTGACGGCTAGGTTTGTATGCTAGATGGACATATTCCAGAAGACTCGGAAAAGCAATACGCATAGGTCCGAATTCATCCAGTGTACAAATTGACCTGTTGTCTAGGAATACAGAACCTTGGACTGTGTGCAGATGTAGAGCACTGAGTTCATGAAAGCGTGGCAAAAGCATCACGGAAAACGTGACGAGTAGGTTTGACGGCGTTTGCTCTAATAAAAATTACCGAACCAAAAGTGACCTCACTTTGCGATCCTGTAGTTTGCTCGGCACAGGAAAACTGTTGTCCCCAGGACTACGTCCGATGGCTGAAAATTGTGAATCTGCGAATTCGGGTACTCAGCAGCTAGACAAAGTAATTCTCAAGATGAGTGAAACTTCCCTCTGAGAAGTCCCTTATCGAGCCAGTCAATACCTGACAGCATGATGCGGTCTCCGTGTCTGAGGGGTGAGTGGCACCATGTCCTGTCTAAGCGAGAGGTAATCACACTGCTGATCAGCCATCCGTTACCAAACGATTAGGTGTTTATTTACTGGCCAAAATGTTCGCGGTTTCGAAACCCTTCCTAGTGAGGCGCACTGCTGATCATTCCCAACAAGGATGAGATAGGTGTGCAAGGATTTTTCTGCGTAGATGTGCTTCGCTGACAGGATGAAACTTCTACTGAAAATGACCACATCTCCTCACGTCACAATCAGTTTTTAACTCTGTTGCATCCACAATCGGACCTAAGCGATCGTGTTCATGTATGTGTTTGGAAGTTTTGTTTGGCCGTTTACTCTCCTTGTGATCAGAACAACGGGCGAAAATCTCCCGTATTGTTTCATGAATAATTATCCTCACTGGAAGTCGCGCGCTGTGTCCACTCGGTTCCGTTCGTGCTAAATGTGTTTGGGGATATTCGGTCTTCCAGTTGTATTGCTGTCAAAACCTCCAACGACTGAATTTTACAAGTGACCTTGATTACCCCCCCCCCACAAATGTAGAGTTCGAAACCCAGGAGGCCGCATTTCCTCACGGTAACTTATCACTATCTGTTTATACGACGAGGTTGACCGCTGCAAATAGGTTGTTCCCGATCTCCCGGTTGTTAGCTGGATGAATGATGACGAACCCGTTTCGAATTTCGGTAAAACGAGTTCTCATGGGCAAAACCAATCCAGAACGGCCACTATTCCGAAAAGTAATTGAATAGAAGGCTGAGAAGAGCCTTTCGCTGGCGAACAAAAACTAACTGATCCCCCAATCAGTCTGACTGATTGGTCCCATTGAGGACAAAATACCCCTCGTGATCGAGTTTTCCTTCATCCAGCCACACTAAACCCTTGCAGCACTTGTCTCCATGTGTCGGTTTTTAAGCAATACTGCGAGGCATTAGTGATATTTTCCTTAAGAATTCGTTAGTTCTTCAAAAATTTCTCGCCTTGTGTTTTGAATGACAGATATACTGCCACCTAGTTTGAAGCTAACCTCTTCTGTAACTACTGAAGTCGATATAAGTAGGTACATATAGATAGAACATTCGGTCCGTACGGTTGGTAAATTTCTTCGGTCTCAAACATGAAGCATTCTAGATCTATAGATTAACACCACTGTAACAAGCATAAAACTCACAACGTTGATCCATACGGATGCGGAAGAGGAGGTGTATAGAAGGCCGAGTCGCAACGCAAAAAGAGGACAGCTTTCCGGGTAATGTAGTAGCCCGAACCGAGTTTCGATTCCCATAACTTGCTCATCATCAATTCCAAAAAAGTCAGAGTTTTTGAGTTTCACTTATCTTGGAAGCTCTTGAAAGTCCAAATTTTGACGTCCTCTCGGAAGCATACCGTGCTATCGATGATCCCCATATCCCGGTCACGAAATGCGAGGTTCAGTCAGGATGTTTGCAACGGTTCTTAAAAATGCTCAGAGATTCTGTGAGAAATAGATTGATTCGTTCTACCACTGCAAATATCAAGTGTAAAACTGAAAAACCTGCAGTATGCCAATGGGAATTTCACAGTTTGTAGTAGGGAGATGTTCTTGTACGAGTCATAGTTCCCCGAATACTTAAATCTGGCTTGTGTCACACTATGATCGTTGTCCGGTGGGAACTAATGAAAAAAAACGGGATGATTGCCATATAAGATAGTCCATTGGTTAAGGCGCGAAATTACTGCTCGGAAGGTCCGCAGTTCAAACCTGACATCTGCATCTCTGTTGCTCTTGACCAAGCTTGTGCAACCAGGCAGTACGTCAACCCTCTTTCGTGTAACACACCAGCTATGCACCAAAAGTGTTCCATGGTTGAAAGATTATGTGTACTGATTTATTTTATAAGGAATACTTGAAGAGATGTGCTAGGAGAGTGGGCGGAATGTTTGATGATCGAGCACGTTGGGTTGCGATCATATGTTGGATTTATCAGGCCATAATGTAGGGTCATGGAGATGAACGTGTGGATTCGAATCCCGCAAGTTTTCTCACATGATCTGATCAGTAACAAGGACAGACCCTCCCCTTTAGTGGTCGTGATCACCATGAAAGTGGGGCACTTTTGTTGGCTGTTGCATTCCCAGCTTTTTGTAACTTTGGTCTATGATACTCGCCTCTAATGACAGATGAATGGATCTATTCTGTTTGAGGAGCGGGGAAGACAAACTCCTGTGGGTAGTTGATTATCTCATATTCTGGCTCGGAGAAGCTGAATTCATGCTCGTGAATCACAGAAATTGCGAAGCAAGCCTTACTTGGCCTCACGAAGCAAAGCATTCCTTTGCTTGAGCCAATAAACACTTAAGTTGGCATTGAATTTGTGTCGAATATTGCACCGAATTTCAGGTGCAAATAAGATCCTGAGGTGTACTCAAACTTGAGTAGCATTCATGAAGTGTTCTGACTACTGGTTTGTTTAGAAACGCAATACAAAATACACCATTCAAGCCAATAAAAGTGCGTAGGTAACTTGACCTATCCAAGTAAACCAGGGTAAGCCTGAAGTGATCTTTTCTGAGCTAAAGTGGTGGGCCATGGCTAACTATTGGCGAAGCTTTCATGAACTTCATTGATAATTGCTAGTAGTATTGTTTCAGGAAGACGAATTTTGAACTGATTACAACCAGGGCTCCGGTTACAGAATTTTTCTGTGATCTGTGAAGTAACATTGCTATTCTGGCGATTTTGCCAAGTGTTCCTATGACAAAGTAACCCAATATCCCTGCAGGAATACTTTGACCAATGAATCAAAACGGCTTCCGCGTTTTCGTTCGTCCGTTCTGGAAACATACGATTGGGTCGGATAACCGCAGAGCAGCTTCGTCGGAACGAGTTAGCGGCCCAAGTGTGATTAGGCCTCACTTAGATACGACATAGTGTCATTCATCTTTGAGTCGACACGTGACCACGTGATGTGGTCAAGAGTGACGACTTCCCAGATGGAGGTTTCACTCGTAGGGCGAATTTTGCTCTTCTTTGAGTTACTTATATATTATTAGTAGCCTGAGAATTAGTAATTTGCAATCATGATTTCGCCCTGTGAGTGAAGCCAATCTGTGCTGAAAAACCGCGAAGCATCCGTATTGGAAACCAGCAGAAGTGCACATCACACGAAGAGATTCGCTAAATTTTTTAGCTTTCTAAGAATTTTGCGCCCCTTTAACCGAAAGGATCGAGCATACAGACAGTCTAGCAAATGAGGAGCCACACGATACTTCGGGTGGAGATGGGAGCACTTGCTTATGCTTACTGGACACTGTGACCCCGAGACGAGAGGCGCCAGTAGTTCGAGGCACCGCCGGGTATGGTCCAGCTATGCACCCAATGGCGCACACACATTCAACCTATTGCCTTTGCGATCTCCTTCCGGTGTCCCTATATTAATGATCTAGTGACACCTCTGTAATTGGATATCACCTATATCAGCTACCACCAATCGCTACTTCCACAGATGGTCGACGAACTAAATTTTGGGGACTATAACCAACGTAAACATGTAAGCGGGTTTTTGAGGCTGAAGACAATGATGATGATGACTGGACTTTATAGCACTTTAAAGATAGTCTACTTATCTAGTCATTATTGAAAAACGGGGAAAATTGTAGCCACTCTATAGACAATGAAGGTCATCTCACACTCCAGTGAACACCGAGCTTAACTCACGCTTTTCCAACAACAAATTTAGTGTCATCCGTACTTTGTTATCTGTTTGTGCGATCTTGTTCGTGCTCCAGTTACCGGCTTGAACGGAAGTTGTATGCTATGGTGGTGGAGCCGGGATAGACCTAATTCATGTTCACTTCGTAAGTAGGTTTTTGATTTATCCGTAGTTGACCGTTCAATGAACAATGATCTCGGGAAAGTGGATGTGTGACACTGCTGGCGACTGGAAATGTGACCTTCAAATTGTCTGTACCATATTACCATTGAGAGATAAACTCGGTCAAAAACCCTGAATCTAACGAAGCCTGAGAATCAAAAGCTCAGCTTATTTCGTATATATGTCCTTAACATAATCGCCGTCTATCGCAATTTGTTGAGTTTGTGGCCAACATCCAGGCGTTGACAGAGTGGAAGTATCCCAGCCTTCGTGGTTACTTCGGGTGGCACGCAGCTATGCATCAACAGGGTGTTACAGCTGAACGTTTGACTTTTCGACCACTGGATGAATTCTGCAAAACTGTGTGAACAATTCTATGTCCTGTCTAGTTTCGCTTTGCTCCGATAAAACCGCTGAGCCTCGTAACGTGAATAAAAACCCTCTCGAAGGGTTGATTTATTTTCGTGCTATGTTTGACTGATGTCTTGATCCACGTTACGTCGGCTTGCCCAATCAATATGGCTTCCTTCCATAACTTCCTA
>NW_008751888.1:94158-102402 GCF_000715545.1 Opisthorchis viverrini | reverse complement strand
AAACCGTCTGTACCATATTACCATTGAGAGATAAACTCGATCAAAAACCCCGAATCTAACGAAGCCTGGGAATCAAAAGCTCAGCTTATTTCGTGTACATGTCCTTAACATAATCGCCGTCTATCGCAATTTGTTGAGTTTGTGGCCAACATCCAGGCGTTGACAGAGTGGAAGTATCCCAGCCTTCGTGGTTACTTCGGGTGGCACGCAGCTATGCATCAACAGGGTGTTACAGCTGAACGTTTGACTTTTCGACCACTGGATGAATTCTGCAAAACTGTGTGAACAATTCTATGTCCTGTCTAGTTTCGCTTTGCTCCGATAAAACCGCTGAGCCTCGTAACGTGAATAAAAACCCTCTCGAAGGGTTGATTTATTTTCGTGCTATGTTTGACT
Organism: Opisthorchis viverrini; assembly: GCF_000715545.1. Taxonomy (NCBI): domain Eukaryota; kingdom Metazoa; phylum Platyhelminthes; class Trematoda; order Opisthorchiida; family Opisthorchiidae; genus Opisthorchis; species Opisthorchis viverrini. The sequence continues at coordinate 102,006 of NW_008751888.1, read as the reverse complement.
GATGTCTTGATCCACGTTACGTCGGCTTGCCCAATCAATATGGCTTCCTTCCATAACTTCCTATTCTTCTCCCCTTCGAATCGTATTCTTTAAACTCACAGGCGGTGACGCGGAAACATTATCTCATCAAGATTTTGTGCGTACTACTGACACCCAATATGACGCTGAGAAGCTTCATCGTTCTCCAGTTTGAACTTTTTTTCACCCTTTCGTCTTGTCTTCAGAACATTCTTCGAGAAAATTAGATTACCGGCATTTTCATTTTAAATTTTTCTTCGGTTCGTTAGTTATTCGGTTTATGAATATGCCGAGACAAGGCATGCGTAACTTGATTTAGTGCTGTGAACTGCTGACGAGCTGAACGAAGCTCGAGTCCAGTGCTTCCCCGGCTTGCTGTGAACTGCGGAGAATAAATGTGCCAGGACAAGAGCGAAACCGTCCACAACATGGGGACCTTTGTGAAGGTGCATTTTTCGAAAAAGTTTGGTGACAATCGGTAGATTTATTGCTGGGCAACGTTTCGCTTTTGACACAAAAGCTTCGTCAGGCCAAGTGACTAGGTTCCGAGGTTGATCGAGATTTAAGGCGGAAGGAGAACCAACCAGCTAGGTCAAACTAAATCTCTGTTGGGTGTCGGCCGAGGGATTTTGGTGTGTTAGAGTGGTTGAACAAGTGTTGGGTCGGTGGGGAAACCTACATGTGTTTGGGTCCTGCCTAGGGTCTAGTTCTTCTGGTTCGGTTCATTTGATCGTTGCTCTTGAACTTCGTTTGAACCTTCTGTTAGTCTGTGTGGGTGAGCTGGTGCTAAGAAAGTTGTGTAAGAGCGATGCTGTGACCTTTGGTCGGTTGGGGTTTCCACCCCTACCCCCCGGTTTTTTCTAATGATCCTAAGGTGTATTTTTGTTTTGAGATTTTGTTGATTTTTGCCTGCTTTCAAGTACTACTACTACTACTAATCTTATTTTCAGTAGTCAGTCACACTAAAATCATACTTGTTTTGGGTACCCATTGTTTCGTTTTTTGTAATTATCCTATTTTTCCGTTCAGTTTGGCAGGAACAGCGCAATTCTGATACCAGCAACGCTTCATCTATCTGATCCACACAACTTTTCAGGCCCAATATATCACGTCGTATAGATAATGGGTTCCGAATATATCGACAAACATTGAAGTTTTTCAAAGACTAACTCCTGCCATGTGCCTCTCGATAAACCCGAAAAATTGTGACTCTTTAACCGGGGAAATTGATGAAAAACACTGAATGGGATAGATTTTTCCCCACTGAGGATGACGAAAGCTAACCCAGACTTATCCTTCGTTTGATGTTTTTTTAGACGCCCTCTTTTTCTAGGATCGATGTGATCGGTAGCTTAATTCAGAGCAGGTATGTGGGGTGCAAACTCGAACAAATTACAGTTTGATTGTAACCAAACAACACACGGTAAGTCGATAATTTCGGGATCGATTCTTCGTTTCTGTCGCAAATCCTGTTTGGGCAATTCTCATTTGCCCCCGGGGCCACAAGTATGCTCCTTTAAGCTCATCCTATTCATGTAATCTGGTTGGTGACTATCACTCAGACTTACCACGTCTGTCTGTTATCATGTGACCTTCATGCAGCCGTAAGGAGCTTGGAGGGACGAATTTCGGCAGCAAGCAGCTGATCCGGTCAGCAGTCCTCATCATCAGCTGTGAGAAATGCTCACTTGCTGTACAGTGCCTGTAGCTGCAACGGTTTCGTTAGTTTTGGAGCGGCTTTAAAGATAGTCTACTTATCTAGTCATTATTGAAAAACGGGGAAAATTGTAGCCACCGTATAGACGATGAAGGTCATTTCACACTCCAGTGAACACCGAGCTTAACTCACGTTTTTCCAACAACAAATTTAGTGTCATCCGTACTTTGTTATCTGTTTGTGCGATCTTGTTCGTGCTCCAGTTACCGGCTTGAACGGAAGTTGTATGCTATGGTGGTGGAGCCGGGATAGACCTAATTCATGTTCACTTCGTAAGTAGGTTTTTGATTTATCCGTAGTTGACCGTTCAATGAACAATGATCTCGGGAAAGTGGATGTGTGACACTGCTGGCGACTGGAAATGTGACCTTCAAATTGTCTGTACCATATTACCATTGAGAGATAAACTCGGTCAAAAACCCTGAATCTAACGAAGCCTGAGAATCAAAAGCTCAGCTTATTTCGTATATATGTCCTTAACATAATCGCCGTCTATCGCAATTTGTTGAGTTTGTGGCCAACATCCAGGCGTTGACAGAGTGGAAGTATCCCAGCCTTCGTGGTTACTTCGGGTGGCACGCAGCTATGCATCAACAGGGTGTTACAGCTGAACGTTTGATTTTTCGACCACTGGATGAATTCTGCAAAACTGTGTGAACAATTCTATGTCCTGTCTAGTTTCGCTTTGCTCCGGTAAAACCGCTGAGCCTCGTAACGTGAATAGAAACCCTCTCGAACGGTTGATTTATTCTCGTGCTATGTTTGACCGATGTCTTGATCCACGTTACGTTGGCTTGCCCAATCGATATGGCTTCCTTTCCTAACTTCATATTCTTGTCCCCTTCGAATCGTATTCTTTAAACTCACAGGCGGTGACGCGGAAACATTATCTCATCAAGATTTTGTGCGTACTACTGACACCCAATATGACGCTGAGAAGCTTCATCGTTCTCCAGTTTGAACTTTTTTTCACCCTTTCGTCTTGTCTTCAGAACATTCTTCGAGAAAATTAGATTACCGGCATTTTCATTTTAAATTTTTCTTCGGTTCGTTAGTTATTCGGTTTATGAATATGCCGAGACAAGGCATGCGTAACTTGATTTAGTCGTGCATAGCCGCGGGGAGGTGGTGTTTTCACATTCAAACATGTTTTCGCCCCGTCGGTGAGTGACGGTGAAAAAAATACGGGGACTTGTGTTCAACATGGTGTCTCCGAAACACGGTGCACAGTTTAGTCAACCCAAAGTTGGGTGTAACTTTCGGTAGAGTTGAAGTTAGACAATGTGGTGATCTACTCCCCTTGCTCGGTCCTATGTGGGTCACACTAACATAATTCTATCAAATTGTTCACTCCATCGTTAACTTTTGTGCAATGGTACTTTTCCAATGGAGGCACTGGCCTGATAAACTGGATGTCAGGAGAAATTTGACTGGCGGAATAGTGCAGCTTCTAAACAGACTACTGATATTTATGTGGGGTATGAAGTTTCCCAGGTTTCATAGCTGGTTTCCTGTTCTAGAATTTTGCGTGACGTGTTTTAAATGTCCGAGTGGGAAGTTCAGGCAGGCGGATCAGCTGACCGACACAACCAGGAGACTTACTGAGTCATCCGTTGGGCATGGTAGTTTGACGGCTTTTGTCTTTTCCTAGGTGATAATCCAGATGTATCCAACCTGCGCTGGTTGGACACTGTCAACCCTTCGCCTTTCAAGTCACGTGTCCAAAGCTGTGAACTGCTGACGAGCTGAACGAAGCTCGAGTCCAGTGCTTCCCCGGCTTGCTGTGAACTGCGGAGAATAAATGTGCCAGGACAAGAGCGAAACCGTCCACAACATGGGGACCTTTGTGCTGCGGAGAATAAATGTGCCAGGACAAGAGGAAAACCGTTCAAAAGAAAGTGATATGAATATGCGAGTGCAGTAGTTACCATGAGGGTTCTGTGCGCCGATGGTAAGCCAGAGTTTATTACCTGTAAACAACATGGGGATTTTTGTGAAGGTGTATTTCTGTTTTGAAATTTTGTTGATTTTTGCCTGCTTTCAAGTACTACTACTACTACTACTAATCTTATTTTCAGTAGTCAGTCACACTAAAATCATACTTGTTTTGGGTACCCATTGTTTCGTTTTTTGTAATTATCCTATTTTTCCGTTCAGTTTGGCAGGAACAGCGCAATTCTGATACCAGCAACGCTTCATCTATCTGATCCACACAACTTTTCAGGCCCAATATATCACGTCGTATAGATAATGGGTTCCGAATATATCGACAAACATTGAAGTTTTTCAAAGACTGACTCCTGCCATGTGCCTCTCGATAAACCCGAAAAATTGTGACTCTTCAACCAGGGAACTTGATGAAAAACACTGAATGGGATAGATTTTTCCCCACTGAGGATGACGAAAGCTAACCCAGACTTATCCTTCGTTGGATGTTTTTTTAGACGCCCTCTTTTTCTAGGATCGATGTGATCGGTAGCTTAATTCAGAGCAGGTATGTGGGGTGCAAACTCGAACAAATTACAGTTTGATTGTAACCAAACAACACACGGTAAGTCGATAATTTCGGGATCGATTCTTCGTTTCTGTCGCAAATCCTGTTTGGGCAATTCTCATTTGCCCCCGGGGCCACAAGTATGCTCCTTTAAGCTCATCCTATTCATGTAATCTGGTTGGTGACTATCACTCAGACTTACCACGTCTGTCTGTTATCATGTGACCTTCATGCAGCCGTAAGGAGCTTGGAGGGACGAATTTCGGCAGCAAGCAGCTGATCCGGTCAGCAGTCCTCATCATCAGCTGTGAGAAATGCTCACTTGCTGTACAGTGCCTGTAGCTGCAACGGTTTCGTTAGTTTTGGAGCGGATGACTTCGCATTGGAGACGTTGGCCGAGTTGTTAGTGAGGTCAGGAGGAGAGATATGCATTAAAGGAGACAGCTAGAATGCGTGAGTTCCAGTGAGGGTGCGACCGAGTTGTGATTTACAATGTCTCTAATCATTGACATATTCTCTTGTGGGGTTCACATCCAGGGAACTGGCAATGACCAAGGCAGCTGAGTTTGCTGGTAATGCCTGTTGTACTTCAGTGCTCTGGCTTCCCTGATCCGGACCAAGATATCGTTCTTGGCTAGACAAGCTTGTCTCTACTCGATTGGCTCATCCGCAAACACGGGGTGAAGGTTGGAGCTCACTCAGTCTTGCAGTAGCACTTTACACCTTGCTGTACAGTGCTCCTCGGTTTTTCAGCATAGATTGGCTTCACTTACAAGACGAAATCTCCACAAGAGAGGCCGTACAGCGTCACTCACCCTTCAGTCACCGAAACCCCATCACATGTTACTGACTAGCTCCTCGAGTTCTCCGGGTGAAGTTTCACTGGTCTTGTAAATTTATCTTTGCTTTGAACTACTTGTTGATCATAAGTAGTAGTGTAAGGAGATTTTGGAGTCATTCAACTGAGAGTCCTTTCTGTAACTTGGCAAGCTGGCAGCTTACGAGGAATCTAAATAATAATCCTTCGGCTGCAACGCTCTTTCGGTGTCTAGCTGCCATGCCACCCGAAGGAACGATGAGGGCTGTGATACCGCCAGGGTGCCCAAGCATAGGAATTCGAGATGCAGAGGTCGAGTTCGAACCACGGACATTCCGGTGGCTAAATCCGTGTTCTAACCACTGAGCCATCTTAGGTTTCATTCCTGTGAACAAAACGTGGAACACTCGAGCCACCTGAGATTTATTAACTACAATTTGGGCACAAATGTAACGACGAACGGGAGAACTCTGACAAAACTGACGATGAACTAACGTGGGGGATTGATACGGTATTACATATTCCAAGGTGGAACTCGAACACCAAGCTTAACAAACATGAAAGTTATTGACAAATTCCAGTCTGGTTTTCACGATGGAAGAGGTGACTAGGAAAACCGAACAAAAACGTGTGACTTGAAACATATGCGCCAGAATGTCATAACACCGGTTAACTACGCACGTGATCAGTTGGGGTATTTAATCACGACTGGTCGGTCGNTCCACCCCTACCCCCCGGTTTTTTCTAATGATCCTAAGGTGTATTTTTGTTTTGAGATTTTGTTGATTTTTGCCTGCTTTCAAGTACTACTACTACTACTAATCTTATTTTCAGTAGTCAGTCACACTAAAATCATACTTGTTTTGGGTACCCATTGTTTCGTTTTTTGTAATTATCCTATTTTTCCGTTCAGTTTGGCAGGAACAGCGCAATTCTGATACCAGCAACGCTTCATCTATCTGATCCACACAACTTTTCAGGCCCAATATATCACGTCGTATAGATAATGGGTTCCGAATATATCGACAAACATTGAAGTTTTTCAAAGACTAACTCCTGCCATGTGCCTCTCGATAAACCCGAAAAATTGTGACTCTTTAACCGGGGAAATTGATGAAAAACACTGAATGGGATAGATTTTCCCCACTGAGGATGACGAAAGCTAACCCAGACTTATCCTTCGTTTGATGTTTTTTTAGACGCCCTCTTTTTCTAGGATCGATGTGATCGGTAGCTTAATTCAGAGCAGGTATGTGGGGTGCAAACTCGAACAAATTACAGTTTGATTGTAACCAAACAACACACGGTAAGTCGATAATTTCGGGATCGATTCTTCGTTTCTGTCGCAAATCCTGTTTGGGCAATTCTCATTTGCCCCCGGGGCCACAAGTATGCTCCTTTAAGCTCATCCTATTCATGTAATCTGGTTGGTGACTATCACTCAGACTTACCACGTCTGTCTGTTATCATGTGACCTTCATGCAGCCGTAAGGAGCTTGGAGGGACGAATTTCGGCAGCAAGCAGCTGATCCGGTCAGCAGTCCTCATCATCAGCTGTGAGAAATGCTCACTTGCTGTACAGTGCCTGTAGCTGCAACGGTTTCGTTAGTTTTGGAGCGGATGACTTCGCATTGGAGACGTTGGCCGAGTTGTTAGTGAGGTCAGAAAGAGAGATATCCATTAAAGGCGACAGCTAGGATGCGTGAGTTCCAGTGAGGGTGCGACCGAGTTGTGATTTACAATGTCTCTAATCATTGACATATTCTCTTGTGGGGTTCACATCCAGGGAACTGGCAATGACCAAGGCAGCTGAGCTTGCTGGTAATGACTGTTGTACTTCAGTGCTCTGGCTTCCCTGATCCGGACCAAGATATCGTTCTTGGCTAGACAAGCTTGTCTCTACTCGATTGGCTCATCCGCAAACACGGGGTGAAGGTTGGAGCTCACTCAGTCTTGCAGTAGCACTTTACACCTTGCTGTACAGTGCTCCTCGGTTTTTCAGCATAGATTGGCTTCACTTACAAGACGAAATCTCCACAAGAGAGGCCGTACAGCGTCACTCACCCTTCAGTCACCGAAACCCCATCACATGTTACTGACTAGCTCCTCGAGTTCTCCGGGTGAAGTTTCACTGGTCTTGTAAATTTATCTTTGCTTTGAACTACTTGTTGATCATAAGTAGTAGTGTAAGGAGATTTTGGAGTCATTCAACTGAGAGTCCTTTCTGTAACTTAGCAAGCTGGCAGCTTACGAGGAATCTAAATAATAATCCTTCGGCTGCAACGCTCTTTCGGTGTCTAGCTGCCATGCCACCCGAAGGAACGATGAGGGCTGTGATACTGCCAGGGTGCCCAAGCATAGGAATTCGAGATGCAGAGGTCGAGTTCGAACCACGGACATTCCGGTGGCTAAATCCGTGTTCTAACCACTAAACCATCTTAGGTTTCATTCTTGTGAACAAAACGTGGAACACTCGAACCACCTGATCTTTATTAACTACAATTTGGGCACAAATGTAACGACGAACGGGAGAACTCTGACAAAACTGACGATGAACTAACGTGGGGAGATTGATACGGTATTACATATTCCCAGGTGGAACTCGAACACCAAGCTTAACAAACATGAAAGTTATTGACAAATTCCAGTCTGGTTTTCACGATGGAAGAGGTGACTAGGAAAACCGAACAAAAACGTGTGAATTGAAACATATGCGCCAGAATGTCATAACACCGGTTAACTACGCACGTGATCAGTTGGGGTATTTAATCACGACTGGTCGGTCGTTGCCTAATCTAGATG
>NW_008751888.1:90509-93946 GCF_000715545.1 Opisthorchis viverrini | reverse complement strand
CATCATCATCATCATCATCGTCATCATCATCATTATCATCATCATCATCTTCATCATGAACATCATCATCACCATCATCATCATCATCATCGTCATCATCAGCAACAAGAACAACAACAACAACAGCATGACACACTGTTAAACACTGATGCTTCGTTGATTTGCTTGAAAATCCCGTTGTGAAGTGAGGAATAAATGACTTTGCTAATGACCTACCCAAATCATTCCAAGTTGTCTGTATCTCCAGGCTCTCATTCATGTGAACTGGATAGAAGATGGCTACGAAAAAGCCACTGAAATCAACCCCATCCTGGAGGGCGAGTCACATCCAAGAGCACCCAGACCTTTGGTAATCTGTTTTATACCCCCTCCCCCCGGATACGACAGTTTCTCTGATAGTAGTGCTTGCGGTTGGAAGTTCTAACAAACCCCATAAGCTGTCCATTTTACGCAGCTTAGTTTGAGCCTGATCTTTTCGCGGCGGGGGGGATGTATTATCTGGTTATGCCCTCCCATCTTCTAAGCAGGTTTTGTGTGGTGGCTAGTCGTAAACGGATGAGAGAGAGAGAGAGAGAATACCGACCGACCGCGAAGTGGGTCGTAAAATGATCCCTTTTCTCTGACTTATCCGTATAAAATGGAAATACAGGTTTAGTCGGAGGTTGCACAACGCGTCTTATTCATGGAGGTTGGAAAACTAGCGAATATACACTCATTTGCAAACTGATNGAATCTCTCGTTTGTGATGTTCTCAGGCAACATCTTTTAAAGAAACTGATTCAGCAGATCGTGGAAGATCACTCATGGGGAGTTCGTACCTTAAATGATGGTAATTCATGGTGAAAAAACACGAGAAACTGTTTCATCCTTGTTGGAAATAATCGCCCGTGCGCATCCGATGAGACGCTAATCAGGAGCTTTGAAACCGCACTGTTGATGATTTCCAAAAGGGAGGAAAACAGTTTGGTAGTACTTCTCGACTGTTCAGCACAGATGGACTTTACTTACTAAAGACTAAATCTCCATCGAAGTTTTCCAACCTTCTCACACTAACAAAAAAGTCAGTCGTCATTCAAACCTGGTTTAAATAAGTACAAGTTGGATTGCACCGATTCCACGTGCCTGCAGGAAATCATTCATGCACATGACCAAATTGGTTTTGTCGCTATAGAAGAGGAGCCTAGTCAGCGTCAACTACTCTCACGTGGAATCCTGGATTAAGTAGGTTGAGAGGACCTTGAGAAAGCGAAAGTTGAATTTCCAAACCTGACGGTTGCTGCCAAATCGAGTACAAGATGCCACACGAGATCGCTGCCATCGGAAATCTGATTGTCGAGGAGCGCGTTTAGCAATAAACAAGAGGTTAAATTAACATGGCTTAATCGCCGCCACAAAAAGCAATTCTTACACAAAACGGCTCCATCGCCCGACTTACAAAGCTTGACGTTTTATTGCCAGGGTAAGATTTATGCGTTGGTTATCGATTCAACCTTATTCGCTGGTCAGCTAACGGCCAATCTTTCTTGTTTGACATCGTAAGTAGTATTCGGATTTAATTAGGAGTGAAACATTGCTTGGTAAACAAGGAAAGAATCGTAAAATCTATAATTCTCTGTGTACCAGATAGCAACGTATTCCCTTGTCTGATGACTACCACTGACCACATCTCATATTTAATCATATTAGAAGTAACGGGGCTCGAACTAGTGCCCCACCACTTTCTCGTACCACCAAAATGATCTGAGCAAAAGTTCACCAAAATACAAGAAATGATGGAATCTGATGGAATACAAGTGCGGGAAAATAGGCGTCGTTTTTCACCAACCCATTCATTGAAAACCATTCAAGAGTATTTGCTGTCCGCCTGTTGTGGCGTAATTTTTTAAGTGCGTGGGTGATCAAACGTATGCCGAAAACACAAGATCTCGAAAAAGGTGACTGAACATTGTGGAAGTCTGGAATGGACCACTAGAATGGACCACTGGAATGGACCACTAGGGTTACATGGTACACATATAGTGGTATTGTGAACAGCTATCAATGTACTAATTCACGCTTGGTACGATTTGTTTGTTATGCCAAGCACCAGACAAAATTGTAATTGCGGTTCACCGACTGACGGATTAGATAGGCCGGTAAAAAACTCCGGATTCTGGTATTTCCTTGCGCATCCGATTGGGGAGTTCTGTCGTCTCCTCACAATCCGGAACCCAGAGAGGTCAACACCAGAGATCACTTCAGCACGAGGGCATGGGAGGTCAGGCTCAAAGTTCACGTGGTCATCGATCAATCAGGACGCAGGGTAACGGAACAACCAATAGAACCGGCCGACCAAAGGTCAGCTTCGGCTAACAGCACTTATATTAACACACACACGCAACAATACTCAACGCGCAGCCACCGACCCATCGGTGCGCTCCACAACGCACTGATAATGTCACCTAGATTGGTGATGGGACGTTTGCAATCAAATTGCGCAGCTCAGCGAACAAACCAACGACCTTCTATGCTACCTGAGGTACCAACACTGTCCTCTAGAGCGACGCCTTCGCGTATTCTGCTTATTCAGTCGAAATTGGTCGTAAGGATTCCGTCGGCATCACCACAGACTGGTTCACTGTTCTTCAGTGGAAACACCTCATTCATACAGTTTTTCCAGATTCTCTGGCGTCATCCAGGCTGTGTTTATTTGCTGCCCTCAAACTTTACGAAGTTGGTTTGCCCAAAAATTTCCCTGACGCCATACAGGGTCACTCGGAGCATCACAGACTAGCAGCATTCCACCATGCCATATTCGACATATCGGACAAGGATGTGAACGGGTGAAGAACGGATTCGAAACTCGTGCACCACAGATCCACCAGGATGTCAAGTGATTCTCCCACTCTGGAACCAGTTCTTTCGTAGCGGATACACCCGAAGTCCGTGTTGGATGATGGAATTGTTTCGTAGAACTCTACACAGTGGAGGCAGCTGTACAACTTACGTTTATCTCAAAGCCTCCGACTAGAGTGAATCATCATCACCATCATCGACAGCATGACATCAGTGTTCAACACCGATGCTTCACTGCCGCACAACCATGACTTATTTGAAAGCCTTATTGTAAAAAAAGAATAGAGATGGACGGGGAAGGGACTTAGTGCTAGCTTAACACAAACATTCCGGGGTTCCTACACCTCCAGGCATTCACTCAGGTAAAGTGGATAGAAACTAACAACAACTGACATCAGTTGGCAGCCATATGTTTTAGTGTCTCCAACCAGGCACAGTGAGGATCACGCGATCCCCATCCTGGAAGGTGATTAGCAACGATAGTACCCGAGCGTTTCGTGATCTCCTTCATACCCCTCTGCCAAGTCAAGGGTTGACCACCTCTGTTTACGCCACTCTGAATTGGGCATGGAAAACAGCACTCTCTTCGGCAAACGATGGTT
>NW_008751888.1:88300-90218 GCF_000715545.1 Opisthorchis viverrini | reverse complement strand
AGATACGTAAAACGCTCCACAACTTCCAGTGCCTCTCTCTGGATTGTAAGGGGCGTGTTCAGTGACTGCACGTCCACAAGCATGACCTTACACTTTGTGGGTGCAAAGTGCATACCAAAGGACGGGATGACTTTGGTCAGTTCATCCAAGAATACTTGCGCCTTCTCCGCCTCTTCGAACGATGTCGTCTGCATATTCCAGATCGACAAGGTTTTCTTCACAGGCCATTTGAACACCAGGGTTTTGGAGACCCTCCAGCGTTCGTCTCATTATTTCATCGATCACAAAGTTAAAAAGGAATGGAGAGAGCGGGCATCCCTGACGGACATTGCTTTGTGTGCGGAAGCTTTTGGAGAGCTCTCCGTGCACTCACACGTCCGGAAGTCTGAGAATACAGAGAACGTATTATGTTTACAAACTTCCGGGGCATTCCTTGGTGGGCAAGCGTCTCAAGAAGAACAGACCGATCAACCGAGTCGAATGCGTCTCGGAAATCCAGGGATATCAGGGATGCATCGATCCTAAAAGTTCTTGCCAGCTAGCCCAGAAGCAGTCCAGATAGTTGACGGAACTCCAAGAGGCTCGAATAGAGTCAAGTAAACTCAGCAACCAACAGTGAAAAAACTTTTGGACTGACTCGGATGGAAACTGGCTATGAGTATACCATCAACAGCGCACTGATGAAATCTTCTCGGTTGCTGACGAAACCTTTGCAACTTTGTCAAACTTGCAACGTTTGACAAGCTCAGCAAACGCAGCAATAACTAGCTGAGCAACACTCAACCGTTCATTGGGTTGTTGACAGATGTTCACTTTGGAAGATCATATTTTCTTTCTAATCGACCCGGGATTTCAGAGGTACTTTTATTAGTTTCGTCACAAAAGCTTATTTTTAAATTAAAAGGCGCATTATATTTGGTCAAGGAATAGCGTAGACCACCAAACTCAAGAAATCTCAATGGTCAAGGCGTGAAAGTAGTGGCCAGAATGTCCGTGGTTCCAACTCAATCCGGGCGTCTCAGCTGATCCTGTCTAAGATTGGACAGCCCGGCTGTATCCCAGGCCTCATGGAATAACACGACCAGTTAGCACCTGAAATGTATTACAGCTGAATACTTATCATTATCATTAATAATTTTACTGTTACCATGATAATTATTTTCACCTAAGTCGTAGCCTCATGGACAGAGATTTAAGTAGTAAGTGAACATAAAAGTTCGCTTATACTACTTTTTCCAAACAATTTTGCATTTTTAAAGGCGAAAAAGACCTACAGACCCACAGTGGGGCATCCCATGAAAACGCTGTCTACCACCCTAAACTAAGGGGGATGTTCCAAATTTATTACGACGGACTTCTGGCACTGATAACATTCCAAGAACTGCCTCAATTCTGTGTTAATTTTGAGTCAAACGCGTTAAGCCATTCAAGAGCAGTAAAAAAACTTTCCCTAGCTGACGCGCATACAGAATTCATTGACTAAATGCAGCGAATTTGATTGTGTCCGTCATAGAAAGGGATCTCAGTCTGTGTAGGTAGCCAACTTTGACTAACTTGAGAACTCAGCGACTGAAAACAAAGGAGTAAGGTTCCTGTCAGGGAATAAAATACTTGAGAGGAGACAGGTGTTGGTGATTCAGGCTTTTAACGGGCATCAAAGGCCATCTATACGCAGTCCCAGGTAATTAGCGAAGTTCGCATATTAACCTTATGAGTAGTGTGTTACGTCTATAATCCCATGGAGGAATTGGACTTCGTCCAATCAGAAAAGAACCACAGGTGCTCTTTTCTTATCTGACAAACTTATCACTTTATTGCAGCCAACATTACCACAAAATGCACTACATGCAACCGCTACTTGGTAGCCCCACTATGACCAGAGCCGGTGGCGGGATTCGAACCTGTGAGCTGCAGCATG
>NW_008751888.1:73489-87079 GCF_000715545.1 Opisthorchis viverrini | reverse complement strand
CAAACGACAAATTTAGTTGGGCTCCAGGTGAGTCTGTCAAAAAACCAAATTAGTCTGCAAATGAGTGTATTTCGTGAATTTTACTCATTTATTAGTTAAATGGATGTCAACGGAGGGGGAGAAAGTAAGCTCAGCAAAAAGGAATCTTGACAAAAACTTGAAGAACCCGCCAGCTCGATGAGTTTCAGGAAGGGGCAAGTGGTAGTGGGTTGGCTGACAGCGAAGTTTCAGCAACTTTTTGAGTAGCGTATAACGATACCTCAAAGACATACTAACGAGCGAAACAAGAGGTGGAGCAGAGCGTTCCTTTGGAGAATATCCCCAACGAGACATTCAAATGAAAAGCAGCCGAGTCACCCAGATCGACATTTGGTTAATTTTTAAATGAGTGCATTTTGTCAGTACGTGACTTCTCGTTCGACTGTCCACTGGGATTGCAACCAAGGGAAGATAGCGAGCTCAAGTTTGAGAACTCCAGAAAGTGTGGGACTGGATAGGTGTGAAATCTGGGTCTTGAAGAAATCTTTCAAACTATGTTAATTTTCAAATGAAGATGGTGATTGCAGAGGCAGAATCAGCCGAATCCCAGTTGAACCTCCAGGGCGTGATGTTCCTCGACTGAAATGTGCTGCACAAAGGCCACCTCATGCTTCTCTTAGGAAAATCTTCGGTTCTGGAATGGACACATTTCTAATAAAAAAATGTAGGATATCAAAGTGCTTTCATCAACCTCTTTGGCAGAATGCTCAGTCGAGGATAAGGTAATGTCCAAGGAGTTGGGGGGTTTCGTTTTGTGTGAAAACTGAAGGGATGGTACCTTGAAACATCCGTTTGCAACGACCGCAGAGATGGAGTTTGAGTGTACATTGGACACAGTTTGGTAAAACCAGATTGAGGTGGTGTTTTTCTAAACGCACGATGTTGGTTCAAGGCGTCTAGCAGTAACCTCTTTTACCTTGTGCATGAGTGAATTCCTATTCTGACAACAAACCATTCGAAGAAACAACGAAGGCATGTTCTGAGTTATCCGACACTTGTGCGTAGTTCCACGCGTGCCTTCTTCATAGAGGTGCATGCAGTTTGAGGTGGATAGAGTCATGAAGCTATTCTTTACGAGCCCCAGTGGTATCCAGTTGGATTTGGGTATATAGGAAGTTTTCAGCTGGAAATTCGAGCCCTCTTGTAAATCCAGTCTAATTTATGCTTTTCCTTAACGCAGAAGCACTTTGAAATTCGAGTGAGGCGAGAGTGATTTCACGGGCTGAGTGAAACTTTTATCTGAGAAGTAGTTATTCGAGGAGGCAGTGATTACCTGAGACTACTTGATACGGTTTTGTGACCGGATAATGAATAGCTTTACCCCCTGTCTGTGTACGTATTACTACAACCGCTGATCGGCCACTCATGACCGAACGATTTAGCGTTTATGTTCTACCAATCAAGAGTTCACCGGTTCGAAACTCCCTCGTGAGGTTTCGTGAGATGNCTGAAAATCCGTCGACAGCCCACGACCGGTTTCGCCTTAATGTCTTATGTTCGCCTTATGTTCTACTTGAAATCAGATTGCACGAAATTGGCGAATATACACTCATTTGCAAACTAGTTTGGTTCTCCGAGAGACACAACTGGAACCCACCAGAATCTCTCGTTTGTGATATTTCCAGGCATATATATACCTGTATCGCGATATCTCGAATATCCTACGGACTGAAACATGAGGCGACCTGGTGCAGCACATTCAGTTGCCTGGAACATCACAAACGAGAGATTCAACTCTCGAAAAACCAAACTGGTTTGCAAATGAGTGTATATTCGCTGATTTCGTGCAGTTTGGTTTCAAGTAGAACACAAGGTTAATTGCCCGTTGCATTATTGTAGTGCTTTTTCCACCTTTGAACGGTGTCTTGCTACCGGAGTGAACGAAGTTTGACCTGTTGGACCTTATACTTGGCTTAGAATTGTGTCCACAATCAACAGTCGTTCAAGCAAACAAACAATGACGTCAGATACACCAGACTGTGAGTTCTCCCAGAACAGCAGACAGGCTTCTGAATTATCCGAGTTGTGTTCAAACTTGCTAACAAAGTTTCGGAGATGACCTCGATTAGGTGAAAATGTTTTGGGATTACGAAAAGACGATCCCCTTTTCTGGTGCTTGGCCCTTGTAAAGACGTGCGATTATACACTTAGTAAAGAGAGAAAAATAAGGAGAAAGGTGGGAGTATCACCAACAGCCTTATGTGTATATGGTGGAGCTTTATAGAAGCAATACACTACTCATAAAGTTGCTGAAGTTCTCGATTGAGACATGAAGCAACCTGGTACAGCACCCTCAGCTGAAGAGAGATTCATCTGGGTTTATGGCGCGCCTCCCGTGGAAACCAACTTGGTCTGCGGATGAGTGTGTTTGTCGAATTTCGTGCAATCTGAGTTAAAGTAGAACAAAAGGTTGAAGGAAGCTTGGGGACTGCACCTACTTCGTGAGCCCCAAGAAGGCCCAGACCAGTTGTGGGCTGTCGAAGAGTTTTCATCAGCCTCATGAGCTGCATGCTACGTCTACACAATTGTACAGTGTACAGTGCTATGCAAAATTTCAATAAGCCCGAGTCTTGCCGTTAAGGCTTGCCATTCGTTGTCCACACTGAGTTTGACGGCCTTAATCGATGGTAGTTCGGTGAACTTATTCCACAGAGAAAATGATCTTAGCCTGGTACTTGTGTGGAACAGTATTTTCCTAAAGAAGAGGCTGGCTCCAGGAAGAGAATATAACCGGATTCCGTGACAGTAGTTTCTCAAAGGGGACATCCGAAGAGTACACCCGTCTGTGAGAAGAAGATACGCTCCTTATCGGCAGTCTCCGTTCACACAAAGGTTGTTTAATACTACAAAGTGTTCAAAACCAGTTTCTTGTTCGTAGACATTATGTTAAACGTTTGGAAAGTGGAAAAAGGACAGACCACGCTGTAATGACCAATAACCTCGTTGCGTTGTATTTGTCAAAATTCTACGCGGTTTTATCCATACTCTCTGAGTGTGTTTGTTACACAAGGAACAAACTGTCCAGAGCATAAGTTAGCTAAAGAATTGGCGTCTGCGATCTCATTTATTTGCATGGAGGCGAGGACAACAGTTTGGAAAAACTCTGTTGACAGTTATTTGTAACGATGACCCAGATATGAAATGAATTTTACCCGTCTCACTTATAAGACAAACGTGGTGTTTGAAAAGTACTCATCAGCAATTGGAGTGCAATGACATTCGCACTCGAAAGGTGCATGCGAATGCAATTTCTACTGGAAATTCTCTTGATTTCATTCCCATACCGATCTACTTGTTAGCCTATTCCGACGGCTAAGGTTAGTGGTTAATCGATCGGGTTGTTCTACCTTTCTCTAGAGAACTAGAATTTGAAAATGATACAACCTTCAATGTGTTGATCAGGGCTACAATATGGGCGAAACTGTAGTTCATTTATTCCTCTTTTTGCCTCGGAACACTCAGCGATCGAATTGGCACTCGCAAAATTACAAAAATGTTTCTGAATTGTTAAACTCTGGGGAGCTTGACGATCTAGAACGAAAACCATTGGTGTTTTTTCCACTTGTATCCTGACCATGCCCTACTCACCTATCTTCTCAAGTTTGATATCGCTCGTTCACTCGCATGCTTAATCCGGTGTTCCACTTTTGAAACTGTCTGTTTGACTTCCGTTCTCGCAAAAGCCTCTCTATTGGTCGCTGGATTGAGCAGCGCCCACGTTGCACGTGTCTTGCTCTGGAACACTGAAACACTTTGAAAGTAACTTCACCGGTTCACCAGGAAACCAATCACAGTAAGACAGGTGTCATATGGGGGAATAATTGCATTAACCCGCACTGTTTGTCCGGGAACTTACAGCATGAATGAATGCTGATGTCGCTTTGGGAACGGTCTGGTTAAGCTATGGCGTACTTTACCAAGAGGCGCGTGGTTTTCTGTAGCAGGTGAGTTCTTTATTATGATATCGTGTCATTCAGAGGTAATCTGACAACAAAGACAGCGATTGGTAGAACCAATCCGTTTGGTTTTCTAAGGGATGTACATTTTTCCGTAGAAAGGAGAATGTGTAATATTTAGGATAAAATCCTTCTGCTAGTAATGTCCATTATCAGACTGGTGGACTCATTGTCGTGTCCATCGCATTTTCAGTTTGACTTGGATATTGATTTTACACCTAACATTCTGTGTGACACTCTCATTTGCGAAGCCAGGCGACAGTTTGACACGTGATACGAACATGTGTTGTTGAGACTGAGGAGGGACACTTTGCTAGCCATCTTAACGGGTGTTTTATCTATTGACGTAACAAATTTTGAACGGGTTCGATTCCTTTCAAATTTTCTCGGCATTATTAGATGATTTTGAAATGTTTTTGGGGATTTCCTCCTATAAATGAAGTTGGTCTAAGCCGAAAAACCGAGAGGCGCTGTGCAGCTGTTTTCCCCATTGAAAATTTTGAATCCTATTATACTACTATCAATCTATAAGTAGCTCACATGAGGAATAAGCTGAGAGAATGAGTGTAACTTCCATCTGCGAAGCCGACGCTCGAGGAGCCAGTCAAAGCGTGACCACCTGATATACATTGCGTGATTGAAGGGTGAACAGTCTTATGTCTCGTTTGAGTTCCAGTTAGTCACACTGCTCGTGATCGAATGATCGATGCGTAAACTGTTAGCCGGGAGGTAGCGAGTTCGAATCACCCTGGAGATTCGTGAAACCCACATTGCTGCTGACTCCCAATAAAGATGAGACCACTGTACAGTGCTTCTAGAGTTTCCAGCGTACATTCACCTCACTTACAGGATGAAATATCAATTTAGAGTTTTACTGAAAAAAATGATTTTTCCGAATAAACTTCTTGGAATTCCTAACATCTGAAATAGTTGCCTAGTTAAGATGAGCACGCCGCTGAAAAGTTTTATTTGTCAAAGAGAAGAGCCACTTAATTCTCTAACTTTAAGATTCATAAGTCAGTAATCCAACGCCTCACGAATTCCTTGATTAAACGTAATGCAAAGATTTTGTTAACAGCCGCTATAATTAGCCCCAAGAATTTGTCAGAGAAGAGTTTTGGACTTCGTTTGGGAAAACTTTCCTTCCAAAAAGAAGGCATTTTTCAAAAAATGATGAAATAAATACGAAATGGGATCAAAAGTATTATTTGGTCGAAAACCAACTGATGATGTGTACCATACTAACTAGATCAGGTACCGGGATTGTGCAGGTTTTAATTGTAGCGGTTGGTAGTGTTTGAACAAAATTTACCTGTTGTTAATAGTTTTGCTTTACTTAATGGGCTGCAGTGCCAAATTCGTTTTATACTCGATCTTCATGCACACGGACCTCTATCATATGGGTCAGTCCGGTGATTTTTATGATTGAAAGCAAACTCCATTTTCATAAAGGAAACTACTCACAAGGTTGCTGAAAACTCTCCGACAGCACGACCGGTTTCACCCTTCTTGGGGCTCATCAGGTAGGCGCAGTCCCCGAGTTTCCGTCAACCTTATGATCTACTTGAACCCAAATTGGACTGTTTTCGAGAAATACACTCATTTAGGAATCGATTTGGTTTTCACAAGTGACTCAACTGAATTTCTCGTTTATGATGTTCTTCAAGTGAATATGCTGCACACAGGCCGCCTCATGTTTCGGTTGGTACGGTATTCAATATGGTGAAAACCGAATCAATTTGCAAATTAGTGTATTTCTCAAACTCCATTTTGTTAATAGTCACACCACTCTCGTTTGAACGGGCGTGTTCCTGTTCTGGCGTAATTATTCTGGTGAGTCCACACCAAAGGGGAGCACTGGACTCGAATTTCGCTCTTATTAGGGCTCATCAGCAGTGCATATCAATGGCCGTGCCTAGATTTGAACCACGGACATCTGACAAGCGAGGCGAGCGTGTAACCACTACTCCACCAACGCACGTTGGACGCAGCTGAATTTTCACGTCTGAACAGGCGAACGTGTTCATACTTGAGCGATATGGTTGGTGTGCCCGACTCCATTTTCACGAAAAGTCTCAACTGATGGTGATCTATCACCGCCATTCCGCCAAAGGGCCCAATTCCGGGTGACGCTATCGCAGATTCAGGCTATGAATGATGTTTCAAGGTCGGAACCAGGTAGCTGGTGATTTGAAAGTACCTCTCAAATCGATGTAGGGCTGTCACTCATTAAAACAATCGGTCAGTCGAGAACGCTGAATGTTTTAGAAGTTCCCCGGAGTTCCGGACAACTTCTAACGTGCCCAAATAGAGCGGTCTGGTTTTAGAAAAATTCGCTAATGATGCAATTCTGTGATAGGTCTCATACAGAGAAGCTTACTCCATAAAGCTCACAGCAGAAATGCAACGGAACAGAATGGGAAAATGTCGAAAGCAATTTGGCAGGAAAAGTTCAACTGTATGTTGTAGAGACAGGCTACAAAAAGTTTTAAAGCAACCGGAACCGGAACAGGGTACCACAAATTCAAAATATTGCTGTTCGCAGCGAGCAGTTGACAGAGAAAGAATATCCTATGCAGGCATCCCCACTCTTAGTATTCAAGGTTTTGCAGACGGAGATATTTCAACCACTTTATCGAATATAATTCAAATTGTTCGCCACTTTCTTCAGGATAGGTCGGTGGTGAGTATATCCTACCTCCGGTTTCTCTCTGCTTGGTGTAGATAGTTTGCCGCAGTCCAAAGAACTTGAGACAATCAAATCTTCACTGAGGATTCGCCTTTCTTGGGGCTCATCAGGTAGGCGTAGTTTCCGAGTTTCCGTCAACCTTATGTTCTACTTGAAACTAAATTACACGGAGTTAGCGAAATGCACTCACTTGCAAAACAAATTTGGTTTTACGGGAGACTCTCCTGGAACCCAGCTGAATCTGTCGTTTGTGATGTTTCCAGGCAACTGAATGTGCTGCACCAGGCCGCCTCAGGTTTCCCGATACATGTATAGAAGTAATGCACTACTCATTAAGTTGCTGAAAATTCTTTGACAGACCACGACCGCTTTCGCCCTTCTTGGGGCTCATCAAGTAAGTGCAATCTCTGGGTTTCTATCAACCTTAGGTCCTACTTTATTAGGAGAACCAGCTCCGAACGTAACGGGACTAGATAACTGCCAATGAGACAGATTTCATTGGTTGTTCTTCACTCGCCCTTGACAGATGAGTTGTATTCTTAGTATCACTGTTTTGACCCCCTTGTACGCGACAGTGATCAACAGATCAGCCGGTTCGCACGTTCATTGACTTTTTCTGGTTTGGCCAAGCGCATCAGGCGATCAGGCGGTTATCCGGACATGAGGCGGCCTGGTGCAGCACATTCATTTACCTAAAAACATCACAAACAAGAGATTTCGCCTGGTTCCAGGTCAGTCTCTCATAAAACCGAATTTGTTTGCAAACGGCTGTATTTCGCTTTACTGAGGTGGTTCGGTTGTAATTCTTGTGAGTTTAAAAATCATCTTGCAAACCAACTGTTTTTTCAGTTTGTGGATTGATTGTTCCTTTTTTTGAGAACTGGGCCGACCTGATGAAACCTGAGCCATGCATGATCGATAATGGTCTGTTCACATATTTAAGCAACAAGTTGAAACTGCCTATATATGAAATACTTAGTTTCACATGACTCTCGTTTGAACAGTTTACCTTCTGCTCTGGCTTAGTTATTCCGGTGATTCCACTCCAAAGGGCGGAGCATTGGCTCAGGTTTCACCCTTGTTGGATCTTATCACCACTGTATATTCTTGGTTGTACCGGGATTCGAACTTCGGACATCTAACCCACCAGTCGAGCAAGTAACTACCAACCCACTGACGAACGCTATGCGCACTAGATGTTTAGGCAATGTGACTGCTTGTGACGACTCAGAATTTTCGCAGCAGAACTTCTAGGCAGCATGTGTGCAATTTTATGAGAGCTAACTTGTCGCCGATGAAATTACGCTTTCGTATCATTTTGTGCCCTCGTACCATGTATTTTTCTACAATTTCGAAGCGTTAGTTGGAAATTCATATTTAACCAAATTGAAGAATTCTTCTTGAGGTACAAACTCGAATTCTCATTATGGTCGTTTGACAAATCAGGAGAGACATCAGTATCAGCAATTCGTCTAAACTACCGCTCTACAAAGTAATTTGTTGTAAAGTAATCACAATGGGTGCGCACTCATAAACCCTACCAGTAAAAGGAAGAAGTATTTTGCTGCGGAGTTATTTATTAGAGAAAACTGAGCAGAGCAGTTACAGACTATTGGACGGGGGAGCAAAAATCTCATATGCATTTTGTTTACGAAAAGTGAATAACCAGCCTCTTCTTGAATGCGTCTTCTCGAATTTTCCTGCATACTCATTGACTGTTACCCGAATGCAAGCAAATGCTACAAAGTGACTCCACAAACTCCGTAATAGATGTCACTTTTCAAGAGAAGCGGATTTACGAGAAGACACTACTCACATGCCCCATCAGTAGTATACACCGTCACACCAGGAGATCTGACCTATGGAACAACCTTGAAAACGTTCACCATTTGCATCATTTTCAGTTTTATTATTAGTAATGGTAGCATATAGAATCAGCCAAAACTTTGTTGTACAGGTGACAATGAGTTGAACAGATTGCGTAACTAAGTGCATTGTTCCAGCTATTATTTTCGTGGAGGCACGTATTGACAGCACAACTGTCGACTGCAGCTGACACGCAAAAACCGGAAGTGGACACGTTGCTCAAGTGTACAGATGTACCGAGGAAATACATTAGCACGATAAAGTGTTGATCGATCCCAGTTCCATTATAGTACAAATATAGTATTGGTACTCTGAATGCTGATACTGGATTCGACACGGAGTGTAGAACTGGTTTGACGCAGCAACCGTTTTTTCAGTACTCCACTCAACAGTAAACATACATAAAAACGGGCTCATTTGACGTAAGAGTACAGTTTAAAGCATTCGAAACATTCGTAAGTGTGGAAGCACACTAAGTTATCGCGAGGATGTCATATCCATTTATAGTACACCATCAACAGAGGATATACTGTACCTCTTTTGGAACCCCTCTCTTCGAGAGGAAAACAGGATACACTTCCCGTGTAATTCGCAAGATCGAATCTCATCACGTCATGAAGGTTTGTTTCCCGTTTAAGAGAATCTGCTGACTATCATCCGAAAATTTCCAATACCACCAAAAAGACTGCTTCATAGTAGATTAAAAAAAGATAACCAGTCAGCTGTAACACCCTTCCGATGCCTAGCTGCCATGCCACGCGAAGGAGGCACGAGGGCTGGAATACTGCCAGGGTGCCCAAGCCTAGACAGAGGAAGCCGAGAGGCAGGCGTCGGGCTCGAACTACAGACCTTTCGGTCAGTAAATTCGCGCTCTGACCACTTGAGCCATCTCGCACCCGCTTCATAATACTAACTAGTGTTTCCGGAGGTGATCGATCAGTTAGTTTGCATGTTAATCCTTGAATCATGTGGTTCTGAACTGGATTCGACTCAATGAAATTCGAGAACATCGCGAAGCACCTCACTGTTCTGACAGGCTACCAATTTCGTTTTGTTAGGGTCACATGAATCCCTTTTGTATTTTGGTTAAAAATGATAACCAGTCTGAAGAAATATAGACGAGCTGACAAGCATGAACTAAGCGTTTACAAACTATCGGACACGAAAGTTGTTAAACACTGCTAATTGTTTCAATTGCGCATAATCAGTCTTTTTTTCAGATGCAGGGACGGCGCTTTAGAACACTTGATCAGGTGCTACTTGCGCGTTTTTTTATCAGTGGTATAAACTTTGTACACGTAGGACTTATGTTCATACTTCGTTTGTTTCACGTGCGTTCACGACGTCAAGCTCAACTGGGAGGAGTTGACACTTGTACAGAATATTGACAGATAAAAACGCCAACGCTCTTTGCACTGAGCATACGTGAGCAAAGAAGGCTGACGGATGTTCAGGTTAGGAAACTAGGGATCGAACTCTAGAAATACACTGATTTGCAAATGAATTTTGTTTTCACGAGAGACTCAGCTGAATCTCTCGTTTATGATATTCTACAACTGAATGTGCTACACACAGGCCGCCTCATGCTTCAGTTGACACGATATTCAAGGTATCCCAGTATATTGTTCATAAAGGTAACTACGGGGGACTGCGCCTACCTGATGAGCCCCAAGAAGGGCGAAACCGGTCGTGGGCTGTCGACGAATTTTCAGCAACCTTATGAGTAGTGCAATAGGGGTGGAACTTTTTAAAGCACACCAAGCCTTTAAAAACCACAAGTTAGGTGACAAACCAAGTATTAAGTTTGAAGTCCCCTCAGAAGCAGGTTTGTTCAGTGACGGAATGATTTACTGTGTGTGTTAATACATAGTATCTGCAATTTTATGCATGGAAATATAATGACACATTGATAAAATCGTGAGTGTGTACTACTGAAATGACGATGGACTTCTTTTAATTGCAATTAAACGTTTCGGAAATATGCTAATGTTCAGTGGAAAAATTCTGGGGAAAAAACTTCGGTTAACAGGATAGTTACATCGACTTAATCAAGGTTACTGTCGTCTCAATAAATTGAGTATGCTGGTAGTGGAGCGGGGCGATTTGATAATTTTCAACTGACACTCCGTCCAGCTAGCTTGTAAGCATAGACTGGCTTTGCCTCTCTGAGGCATTCAAGTGAGAAATTATTGATTTATCGATTGGGTGACCATCCACACAAATGGCCGTGAGAGTAGTTCTATCACCGATACTCAACTTGGCTGGGTAGTACTCACACGAAAGGTGCACAATGTAAACATCGTGGACGCAAAACTGGAAGAAATGTGTCTGAGAAA
Source organism: Opisthorchis viverrini (assembly GCF_000715545.1). Classification (NCBI taxonomy): domain Eukaryota; kingdom Metazoa; phylum Platyhelminthes; class Trematoda; order Opisthorchiida; family Opisthorchiidae; genus Opisthorchis; species Opisthorchis viverrini. The sequence goes on along the minus strand of NW_008751888.1, from coordinate 76,193 downwards.
TTATTGATTTATCGATTGGGTGACCATCCACATAAATGGTCGTGAGAGTAGATCTATCACTGATACTCAACTCGGCTGGGTGGTATTCACACAAAAGGTGCACATTGTAAAGATCGTGTTCGCAAAACTGGAAGCAATGTATTCCCAGGTGACTGAAAGTGACCGAAACGGCCAGAAAAACTCGCTGATGAGAGATTTGAATGAGCAGAGTGGGACGATTCCTGGGAGACACGTGAGAAAATTGTGAACAGAGACAGAACAGAACATATCATGTAGGAAACATTTAAGCGTGGAAATGGAAATGAGGCCCGAAAAATATGAATTTAAGCCTGCGTTTGAATTAGTTGCTGTTTTGCATTCAAATCAATTTGCCAATCTCATTTGATTCTAGTCAGGCAGCGCACGAATGTCGCAGCCGCGACGAACCCAGCTATAGATGATGACGAAAACGATGGACACTGAGGTCAACTATTGTTATGCATGAGTATGAAATCCATTAAGTGGTGAACGAGTCTTTTGAAAATTTAAAACAGTTGGAGCAAAATAACCTAATAAACGTTGACCGAATTGTTGAAACTCTTGAACAAGATCACCCACGTCAACCGACAGTTCGCCACTCTTCAACGTTGATTTCTCGTCAGGGGACTACTGTGGTTCCTGTTTGATTTTACCATCAGAATTGGAAATATTATCATCTCTGGCAAGATGTTGATACTTCAACATCTGCACAAAGAGTCAAAAGTGCACTAGCACTTTGGTTGCAAACATCTGGAAAAAATTGACACCATATGCCTACCTCTATCGCTCTGGTTGAACATGAGATCTTGCGTTCGATTCAAGTATCTTGAACCACGGAGCCTCAGTCGAATGATCGATCGATCGCATCACGTGCTACTATCGTTGCATGCAGTTAAGCCGTGATTACCGATTTCGTGAAGAGTCCTCAGTCCCTCTAAAACTGAGACAGCATGAAGTCAAACGACCGCACTGGATATCGCCTCTTGTCGCTGAATCAATATTCCTGCAGGGATTAGGTGGGCAGACACAAGTCAAATTTAAATCGCCTCATAAATAGGCAGACAGGATAAACTGGTATGTTGAGGTGATCCACAAACTCGCCATTCCTCTGTATGATTGCCCGGGTAAGGATTGATGACAATCCTGACTGTATTGTGGCTACCAGCTGCCTTTATAAATTTCCCCTGCTCAGTTCAAAATCTTGGAAGTTCATCCCAGTTTGTCTTAATTTGCCTGATTACTTAGATTCGTTAAGACGTACAAATATCGTACGGTTAGCTGTGGCAGTGTTGGTCAATACTGCTGCAAGAATAAAACTGGGAACACTACTGGTCACCATCTCATTAGAAAATGAACCTCCCCTTGTTCTTAGCTAGTGAAGTAAGCTAGAGTGTGTAAGGCACTTCAGCAGTGCTGTTATCTGATTGCTGGTGCTACTCAGCGGTTAGTTCTTTCTCCGTTCAGATCTACTTCTCTATATTCTTTTCAAGAAGTATTCTGACGGATGATGAACGGTGATGAATAGCAAACCCTATATCCTCTTAAGTTCGATCGATACACGTTGAGCCCTCGATATTCGTATCCGTGCTATATCTTGGGAACAGATGAATCACGTGCTATTCTTTTATACGTTCAAATGATGTGATGATCAGTCCATCTGGAGAAAATATCTTTCTGAAGAATACCATTCATAATAAACACAAAGACGCGCATGAATAAAAATCTCAAGACAGCCGTTTAGGGATAAACCACTTCGGAGCGCCACTCACGCATCTCCCCAAACGTTTTGGTGTAGCAGAGTTACGCATACCTGTAGCTTTTTGAATGATGATTCTCAACGCTCTAGACTTAAAAATCGACACTTGATACATACTTGATACTCAAGAGTGAAGAGTGTTGCTTCTAGGGAATGGGAGACCGCGAAGTGGCCGTAAGAACTCTGTGCTCACTGTAAATAACTCCAGAACAATTTAAATTTGTGCCGAATGATCGTTGAATTTTCTAAACAATCAAATTTGAAGTACTTTTCAATCGGCGTTTAGTCCTTACATTGAGGTTAATCTGTGTTGAAAAGCCGAGAAAAAAACCTCATTGGGAAGCATCAACAATGCACATCTCACGAAACCTCACGAGGGAGTTTCGAACCGGTGAACTCTTGATTGGTAGAACATAAACGCTAAATCGTTCGGTCATGAGTGGCCGATCAGCGGTTGTAGTAATACGTACACAGACAGGGGGTAAAGCTATTCATCATCCGGTCACAAAACCGTATCAAGTAGTCTCAGGTAATCACTGCCTCCTCGAATAACTACTTCTCAGATAAAAGTTTCACTCAGCCCGTGAAATCACTCTCGCCTCACTCGAATTTCAAAGTGCTTCTGCGTTAAGGAAAAGCATAAATTAGACTGGATTTACAAGAGGGCTCGAATTTCCAGCTGAAAACTTCCTATATACCCAAATCCAACTGGATACCACTGGGGCTCGTAAAGAATAGCTTCATGACTCTATCCACCTCAAACTGCATGCACCTCTATGAAGAAGGCACGCGTGGAACTACGCACAAGTGTCGGATAACTCAGAACATTCCTTCGTCGTTTCTTCGAATGGTTTGTTGTCAGAATAGGAATTCACTCATGCACAAGGTAAAAGAGGTTACTGCTAGACGCCTTGAACCAACATCGTGCGT
>NW_008751888.1:53759-67840 GCF_000715545.1 Opisthorchis viverrini | reverse complement strand
CGTGTGGCATCTTGTACTCGATTTGGCAGCAACCGTCAGGTTTGGAAATTCAACTTTCGCTTTCTCAAGGTCCTCTCAACCTACTTAATCCAGAATTCCACGTGAGAGTAGTTGACGCTGACTAGGCTCCTCTTCTATAGCGACAAAACCAATTTGGTCATGTGCATGAATGATTTCCCGCAGGCACGTGGAATCGGTGCAATCCAACTTGTACTTATTTAAACCAGGTTTGAATGACGACTGACTTTTTTGTTAGTGTGAGAAGGTTGGAAAACTTCGATGGAGATTTAGTCTTTAGTAAGTAAAGTCCATCTGTGCTGAACAGTCGAGAAGTACTACCAAACTGTTTTCCTCCCTTTTGGAAATCATCAACAGTGCGGTTTCAAAGCTCCTGATTAGCGTCTCATCGGATGCGCACGGGCGATTATTTCCAACAAGGATGAAACAGTTTCTCGTGTTTTTTCACCATGAATTACCATCATTTAAGGTACGAACTCCCCATGAGTGATCTTCCACGATCTGCTGAATCAGTTTCTTTAAAAGATGTTGCCTGAGAACATCACAAACGAGAGATTCAGCTGGGTTCCAGATAAGTCTTTCGAAGAACCAAATTAGTTTGCAAATGAGTGCGTATTCGCTAAGTGCAAGCAATTTGGCTTCAAGTAGAACATCAGGTTGACGGAAAACTCGGGGAATGCGCCCACATGGTGGGCCCGAATAAGGGCGAAACCAGTCGTGGGTTGTTGAAGGATTTTCAGCAACCTTATCAGTAGTGTATTACGAATACAGATGTTGCCATCTCACTCGCTTTCAACACTTACATACGTGGAGCATGCAAAATTGGCGTGGAGAAAAAATTCAAGAACAGCTTTTACCACCAGTTGGCTATAGTTCCCGAGGTTCCGACTATGCGCTTCTACAAGGGGAGGTTCCAATGAACCTCGGCCGGACCCCTCGTTTATGGTATTCTTCGCCTGGATGTGAGGACTCATGTTTTATTTGGCGCGATATCCGGGATATCGTAGTACACCTTCGGGAATCAGTGCCATGAGGAGAATTGCTAACAGGCTCTACGGTTGCCTACTACCGGTCCGGTCTTTTTGTTGAAGTAGGAATTAAGTTCGATGGAACTGAACCGTTATGAACTGTGTGTCCTGCAGTGCCAACTGAGATATTAGGCAGCACATCCCTTTGAAACGGATCATCAGAAACGAGAGATTCAACCAAATTCAAAGCAAAAGGCCCTTAAAATAAAGTATTTACCAAAATCTGTCAACGTTGGGTTCAAGTAGACCGTAAGGTTGATGGGTACTCGGGGAGTGCATCTACCTGACGAGCCGCGACAGGGCGAAGCCGGTCTTTGCCTGTCGAAGGGTTTCCAGCGAGGTGAGGAGGGCAAAGTTTAATTGCAAGTCTGAGAAGCGTTTCAAACCAACCCCTGTTCAGGCAGATCTTGACGTTATGGGTTTTGGTCGGAATGGCCTCGCCGAACTCTAGTGGTCTTGATAGGATTGAAAGTGAGCTGCTTGGATCAATCAAATCGTTTGATTCCATCACATGCCGTCCCGTCGTGACACCGGAGATCGTGTTGTCGATTGTTTTGGAAGATGCCCGCGACTGGTCTTGCCTTCCTTGGGGCTTATCAGGAAGGCGCAAACATCGAGTTTCCGTCAATCGTATGTTCTGCTTTAACCCAAAATTGAACTGTTTTAGGAGAAATACACTCATTTGCAAATCAATTTGGTTTTCACAAGAGACTCAACTGAATCTCTCGCTTACGACATTCTACAACTGTATGTGCTGCACACAGGCCGCCTCATGATTCAGTTGGTACGACATTCAAGATATCGCAGTATATTTTCATGAAAGAAACTACTCACAAGGTTGCTAAAAACTCTTCGACAGCCCACGACTGGTTTCACCTTCCTTGGGACTTATCAGGAAGGCGCAATCATCGAGTTCCCGTCAACCTCACGTTCTGCTTGAACCCAGATTGCACGAAATTTGACAAGTATGCACATTCGCATAACGATTTAATTTTCACAGAAAACATGCCTTCGAACCAGCTGGAGAATACCACAAACGAGAGATTCAGCTGGGCTCCAGGTGTGTCCCCACTGAAAACCAAATTGGTATGGAACGGAGTTTTCATGTCCTGCAGACGCAAACTCACTAAAGCTGCAGGTGAACGGGTAGGTGGTATTCTTGTAGCTTCCTAGTGGTTGGGAAAGTCTTTGGGTATGCAGTCAATCTGTCACGCCGGTTATTCTGACACTACTGGATCTCGCCACACCTAAGCTGGAAGACTGAAAAGCACCAGATAGCCAGCATTTCTAACAAGTACCCGTGCCCCCGTCATTGAAAGATATTGTTTACTATGCAATCAAAAGGCAGACAGACACATGTGCGGAGGGAGATAACAATATACTGACCGAATATGTATGCATACATAATAATATGCACACCCCACGGCAAACTCAACGAGACAGTGCGGGTCCGATGCTACTACTGGCTTCATGTTAATTACAGAAGCCATCTGGATGAGCTACCCAGTGGAGATTTCGTCCTTGAAGTGAAACTAATCTATTCTGAAGAACCGGCTGTTTTATTCCCATTGGGAACCTCCGTAGTGCGCATCTCGCGAAACTGAGGGCATCGATCCCACGACCTTCCAGTCGCTGATTAAACATCAAAGCGTTCGGCCACGAGCGGCCGATCAAAAGTGCAAAGCATTTGGGTGTGTGTGTGTGTGCACTTGGACAGGATCCAACTTTAATTACCCTTCAATCATGGAATCCACGTCACGTGATCCTATTTCCCAACCCTCACACTGCCAGCAAAGGATCTAGGCTTCCGCGAATCAAAGCTTCTTCGATGAGGACGTATCATTCGGACAAATCGTGGACCGTTTGTTTCTCTACGGCAACCTTCGGGAACGTTAATACATACATCCTGTCTAGGCTGATTTGTGGATCCTCTCGTGAATTTGGTAAGCTTGACTAATGATTTTGTCAGATCTTGGATAAGAATCGCTTTGCAGGCTACTTTCAAGAACTCTAGTGCTAGAAATACACTCATTTGCGAACAGGCCAATTTGGGTTCAAGTAGAACATAAGGTTGACGGAAACTCGGGGACTGCGCCTACCTGATGAGCCCCAAGAAGGGCGAAACCGGTCCTGGTCTGTTGAAGAGTTTTCAGCAACCTTGTGCGTAGTTTCCTTTATGAAAAGTGTAGTACTACCTTGCTCATCTTATAGCGGATGTTTTGGCGGCAACGGCAGAACTTGGTAGACCGGTATTGATTCAACACGGCGCAGATGACATCGAGGGAAGAGTCTAGGTTTTCTCCATGAACGTCGGAATCCATGCAACTGAGTCCTTTGCTTCGAATCTCCATCTTGTTATGTCGAGTCTTCTCGGTTTACCTGCCCCCTCACTGCATTACTTCTCTGAACTGGTTTTTTTCTTCTGAAGATTGTCCGTAGTAAAAAATCTCGTCTGAGTGTCAGGCCGTGAGAATCCCCTCCAAGTGGAGGTCTTTAGCTAGACTTGGAGCGACCAGACACGTCACTTTCTGGTTAAAAGGTATAATTTCTTTTGGCCCAGAATCATTTAGTTGCATTGTAATCGATTTTTGCATCAAATATTACGGTATTTATGCTGTCAGTCACCTTATAGAAGTTGCTTCTATTCAGTAGTATGACCTACAAACCACTTCTAATTTTATCTGTTGGTGAGACCTCTCCCAGTTCATGGATTCACGCTCCAGACTAAAAATCCGATGGAACTAACCATCATTTTTTGAGAAAATTAATTGATTTTTTCTGGCTAGCCCGCTTTTCATTTCTTTTTTCCTCCACAGTGGTTCATCTTTGTACTTCTTGAAACTCGAACAGAGAAAACGCCAGTACGCTTCACAATCAGTTTCGCATGCGGAGCTGCTTGCTAACCTGACAGACGATCAAGCGGAAAACTTGAGCCATCAAATACCATCCATGCTGAAGAGGTTTGTGTTCAGGACAATCGTTTTTATGGCGCGCGCGCGCGCACGCACGTGCGCACACTTGCCATGGCATATTGATTTAAACAAAGAAAACAATGAGACATTTTATCACGGAGATCAAATTACGCCACAGTTTGGGTTTTTTTTCTTGAAGATTAAAAACTGACATGGCTTGTTAAGAAGGCTTTAGCCGGTAGAACCAGACTAGGTGGGAGAAGTTTTTTGTTTCATTGTGTGCCGTTTCGCTCTGGTTTCATTCAAAATAAAATCAAATTTAACCTGTGGTTTTGTATGAATACATGCATACATTTTCCCAATCTTAGTATCTGGATAGAAACACATTGAAACGTCTCGCTATGAATTTTTAAACTACCTTAGAAAAGCTGCAGAAAACTCTTCGACCACTCATGATCGGTTCCACCTTTTCTTAGGGCTCAGCAGGTGGGCGCAGTCCCCTTTATTTCGAATACCGTACCAACCGGAATATGAGGCGGCCTGTGTGTAGCACATTCAGTCGAAGAACACCAAAAACGAGGGATTCAGCTGAGTCTGTCGTGAAAACCAAATTGATTTGCAGATGTGTGTATTTCTCGAAAACAGTCCAATTTGGGTTCAAGTAACACATAAGGTTGATGGGAACTCTGGGACTGCGCCTACCTGATGAGCCCGAAATGGAAGGGCGAAACCGGTCGTGGGCTGTCGGAGAATTTTCAGCAACTTTGTGACTGGTTTCCTTTATGGAAACAGCCCAGAAAGAATTCCTATATGTGTCAACGAGATTTTCCTATGGTCCCAGATAATCAAACCAAACCGAAGCGCAAAAGCTGACACCTTGAACTCACCATGAGAGTACTCGTACAGAATTCAGGACAAATGGGTGTAGATTATTCAGGTATTAGTAAAAAAAATCTTAGCAAGGCTGCTCGAAAACGTTGGGTTGCTTTCGAAATAGTACACTGGAACACTCACGTATTTTGTTGACAGAGGGAGTCTAGGCAACCAATCAGATGGCGCAGCTTCCCCTTTGCAGCTGAACTGCATTCACTTATCGGCCAACGCGAAATGTATTGACGGGCAATAATAGTTTATGACAAGCCGCCAAAGAAAATGGCAATGGTGTTGAACACTGATGTCATGTTATCGATGATGATGATGATGATGACCACGTGACAGTCCCATCTTTGTTGGTAGTTTTTGGCTGTACACAAACCCAAAACCTTTTGAATAGAATCCGCACCTTTTACCAGCTATGCGCAACTGATGTTCAGTGTGATCAAGCCGAAACTGATCGTGCTTCGCACCATTTTTGACCCGATCCGGAACTTCACGTGAGGACGCTTTCCGACTTGATATTTTGTCCTGTCGGTGAAGAAAGTCTGCGCTGAAAAGTGCCCCATTGAGAGTTGTCACAAGTGTGCAACTTACGAAAATTCTGTCACACTACTCTCATTTGAACGGTCGTCCTCCTGTTCTGGCGTTATTATTCCGGTGCGTCCCCACCAAAGGGGGGAAGCACTAGACTCGAGTTTCTCCCACAGTATTAGAGCTCATCAGCAGTGCATATCCAATGGCCGTCCCAGGATTCGAACCCCGGACATCTGACATGCGAGGCGCGCGTGTAACCACTACGGAGAATCACTAGGGAATTTCGATCCCCCGGACATCCTGATGAGTTGTTTGAACATCTCCTGGAGTGCAGAAGGATTTGTTTCTAAATCTCTTAACATGAAGCGTTGGTACATGGGGGAGCCGGGACAGACGATAAGGCCTTCCAATAATTTGCGTTTGTACAGCAGCTAAACAACATCTTTTAGCATTGATGTTCTCCTACCGACGGAGCTGTTGTTGACCTGATCACCGAGTTTGGCAGTTAACCCGCAAACGTCTGGTCACCAAACGAACAGAGACTATCCGTGAAAGGAAGAAGGCCTTCGCTGTGGAGTTATTTATTCGGAAATGCCAACTGACCGGTTACAGACCATTGAACAGGGCAGCAAAACTCTAATCTGCATCTTAGTTACAAAACCTGGACACAGATCTTCTCCCGAACGAGTCTTCCTAGAGATTCATTGCCACCACTCATTCGTCGGTCAAATCCAAGCAAATGTTCCAAAGTGGCCCCACGAATTCCGCAACAGAATTCCCCTTTTCAATCGACGCAAAGCAAAATTCTACGAACAACCCATACTACTCGCGTGCCTCCCTAATCAGTAGTATCACCGTTACATCCGCACACTGGCTGACGACTTGTTTGGTGATGAACAGTTTGTATGCTGATTGCCAAGCTTGGCGAACTGATCAACAAACACCTGATCAACAAGCAACAGACGCATACGAATATTTCGGCGCAGCTCCGGACGTTTCACGATTGCGGGCCTTCGCCTACCAACAAGCCCCCAAAAGACAACAACTCCACAGTCCTTGGCCTACACTCATTTGCAAACTAATTTGGTTTTTCGAGAGACTCACCTGGAACCCAGCTGAATCTCTCGTTTGTGATGTTTCTAGGCAAATGAATGTGCTGCACCAGGCCGCCTCATGTTTCAGTCGCTACGTTATTCGAGATATCGCGATACACGTATATATTTGTAATGCACTACTCATAAGGTTGCTGAAAATTCATCGACAACCCACGACCGGTTTCACCCTTCTTGGGGCTCATCAGGCAGGCGCAGTCCCCGAGTTTCCTATTTCGCTCTCCAATTTCACTCAGATACGTGGCATTAGGAGCCCCACTACAATTACAAATGGTCAATGACATCCGCCAATCAATAAGAAAGGAACTACACAGGGAGAAGTAATCACACTGTTTATTAGCCTTCATGTCCGCACAGCTGTGTTCAACCGCCGGTGGGAAAGTCGCGGTTTCTAAACTCCTTAGTGGAGTTTCGTGAGATGCGCGCTATTGATGATTCCCAGTAAGGAGCACACGGCTCAGTGGTGTTTCAGGACTTTTCAGTATAGTTTGGCTTCACTGAGAGACAAAATCTGACCAGATTGCTACTTCTGTAAAAAAAAACTTTCGTCCTTCTCCTTCAGTTGGTTGCTAAGCTTGAAACTTTGAACGGTAATCTGTGTCAACAAGAACTGTGCAACAGATCGAATACAACCTTAATCAAGAAGGGATTACCCCGGTTTTCTGTGCCAGCATTTTCGTGTGGTCTGTCTAGGTTCGAGTGCCTGTTTGTCTGAGATTATGAGCAAAACACGCAAACTGTCAAAAGCACATTGATCGGCGGACACTCACGTACAAGTGTATCGCCGTATCAAAAACTCCAGGTTTAGTCGATCCACTAGGGTAACGTCGACGATTGTCTAACCTTCAAATTACGCCACAAAGTACGTATGTACAGGCACCTTGTCCTCATCCTATTAAGACCAGATTAACACGTGTGTGTGTGTGTGTGCAACAAGGTGAACAAAATGCACCCAAGTCGAAGTTAATGGAGCGAAGCAAATGAAGGCGTCACCATCACAGAAATTGAAACAACGGCGGCGGTCGGGTGAGAGACAACAAATCCCAAAGCGTATTGGGTAACCGCAAAATGACCTTGAGATTTGCGGGTTTCGTAGAATTCACATCACTTTCGTTTGAACAACGGTCCTCCTCCTCTCATGGTACAATTATCCCGGAGCAGAGAAATGTGTTCAAGCGTAAACACGTTTTCCTGTTCAGACGTGACAGTTCAAATGCGTCCAGCTTGCACCGGTGCAGTATTCCCTATCAGATGTCCGGAGTACAAACCCCAGAACGGCTAAACGCATGCACTGCTGATGAGCGACACTTGAGTCCAGTGTTCCACCTCGCCCCCCTCCTTCGTGCGGAATTGCCAGCCTAACCGCAGCAGGACAGGGGAAGAGTGACGTCACGAGATACAATTAAAGTGCATCCAGGATGAAGTTTTCCTCCACAAAAAACTGAACTCAAACGGCTGGAATACTAGCTCGCTAAATTTCAATTGATTACACATGGGCTTAATGATCAATATAAGGCATTCCCCATGACCTATTGGATGAATCGCGCGCGGATAGACAGTCTTTGAATCGGAACAGAGGAGACGATTACCCTGATTCCGCAAACATTTGAAGATTCCGATGAGCAGTGAAAGGTCCTCAGCATGTCTGCGAAAAGATAGGGCACTTTAGAAAGGCTGAACTGGACTGCGGATCAACTAAACTGACATGCATGATACAATACTACTTATTAGTTTACTGGAAACCGTCGACTGCTTTCGCCTTTCTTGAGGCTCATTAGGTGGGCGCAGTCCCTGAAGGTCTGTCAGTCTGATATTCCACTTGAACATCAAGCTGTACGCAATCGGAAAATACACTCGTTTGCAAAGTGAGCTGATGTCAAACAGAGACTCAACTCCGACTCAGCTGAATGTCTCACTTGTGGTATCTTTGGAATGTGTTGCGATAAATCTGCCTTTTTCTTTTAAATTTGTGCGGTATCCAAGCTATCGTAGCATATTTTCCTGACGGGAGGGTAAACAAACACGCGTTTCGGTGGAACGTTGTGAGAACAGAGGAATGATTCACATCGGGCTGAACACGCATGATCATAAAATGCAGCAAGATTTGTACACTGTCTAGATATAGAAATAACAACATAAGACCACTAATCGTCTAGCTACGCAGTCAAAGTCACGTAATTTGATTTCAAAATCACACGGAACCGTGGTAGGATAGTGGAAATGACTCACTCACTGGCTAAACCCAACACACTACTTATGAGGCTGCTGAAAACTCTTTAACAACCCACGGCATTCTTGGAGCTCAACAGGTAGGCACAGTCCCCGAGTTTCTATCGCCGTTAAGCTCTGCTTGTACCCCAATTGGATGGACCTTGACAAATGCCGTCTCGTTTTCACACAAATTTGTATTGAGAGGAGACTCAGATGGTCCCTACCAATTGAAACATAAAACATTCAATGCGACACTTTCAGCTGGGTCTCCTGTCAAAACCGACAGTATTTGTCGACACTCAATCACTAATTAATTAATCATTATACACCTCAACACCTAATCAGGAGACTGTCTATAGATTTCCTGGTAAATCCAATAACAATGTTTCAGAAGAAACATTTTAGGCCAGCAGGTACGGCCCAACATCAAAAACCAAGCCCATGGGTTACACAAATTCGCCTTAAGGAGACTGACCTCTGTCGATGGTAGAGGAGAATAGGCGTGGTCAAAGCATGCGGCATCTCTTCTGATCTTCTGACCCGACCATTTAACCGTTTGAGAGCCAATGTGACATTCTGATGGATCATTTTCCAAGTCTGTCCGGTTCCAAATTCATAGAATTCCTAGATTTTTGTGCCATCGGCGTGTTGACCTCACTGATTCTCAGTCGGAATTCGATTTGGTTCAGTGCTTCTAAGGGACGGAACCCGTTCATACAGGTGTGGGCTACTGTAATCTCTTCTTCGACTGAGACCACACACGAAATTGTACGTCGGAACCTAGATTACCGAGTAACACGGCGAATTTCCTCATCCATCAGGATTGTGAAATACTCCGATCGGGCATGGTCTCAACAAAAATCAATTGCTGTATGACCGTCTACACCTCTGACCTCGGTATGAGCAGTGTTCAGTAGCAATGGCAATAATGTTCAGCCCTCATCCTTGCTCACTATTTTATCAGGCTGATCACCTCTCCTATATTGTCCTGCTGACCCTCCACGGAGAATTCCGCATAGAATTAATACACTTCTCGTAAGATTGCTGATAACTCTTTGACAGCTCACGACTGGTTTCGTCCTTCTTGGGGCTCATCAGGTCTCCAGGTTCCGTCAACTAAATGTTCTACTTCAACCTGAGTTTTGCTCGCTCCAATTCGATGTCGGAAGTCTCCATACGTATGAAATCCGTTGGCCCCTGTTTCAACTCTGATTTGACCTCTTTCATTTCACCATTTTTTAGTTGCTTTGTTACGCGTCCAGGAGCATATTATCACTGAAAGGTTATTCGCTTGACTCTTTTCAGCTGTATGGTCGGGGGTACACCATGCACCAGCGAGCAGTTTCGATTCGTCAGAACAATTCAGGGTCCTTGCTTCGCCCGAAGCCTGAACAGCAGTCACGGTAGGTGAGATCAGTTGTTGGAATTTCCAACAAACATACAAACTTTATTCATTGTATGATTGTCTACAAGCAATGTTCAACTCAGTCTTGAAGCCGAGTGTTCACTTGGATCATGGACAAGCAATCCTGCGCATGTCCTAAAGTGAATCAGCATGAAACTTGTCATTAGTTGAAATTGTTTGGTTAAGGAATTTCCTTTCAACCGGTTCAAACCTCTTGATTTCACGACTTGAAGCTGAGCTCTGAGTTGATGAACCCTAGGGTAAAGTGTGATGAGTCCTGATGGGGAACAAACAGATGTATCAGTCCAGTTCAGGTCAGCTACTCAGGGGACATGATATAGGCGCCGGTTGTAGCGAGGGGGGCTGTTGGCAGAGAATAAATTCATGTTGGATCGAAGACGTTGGCTTGTTGTTACACTGTGGTCCAAGGATATCTCCTGCTTGTATTTTGAACAAAATGGGATCACTTACAGCGAGAGGGGCATTTATTGTGTTTTCTTGATATAACAAAGTGGTGAATGACCTTCAGTAATTCATCATCTTGGGACTCATCGGGCAAGTGCACCCCCTTCAAACTTGTTTTCTAAATGAACGACAAAACAGATGATGAACCACACTGATTTTCAAATTGCTTGGGTGTTAACTCGAGTAAGTCTTTTGTTCATGATATTCCTTAACTGAGTAGGTTATCCTGAGATCGCTTCGCGTTCCGGTTGGCGCTACATTCAAGACGGAACGCAAGGGAAACTCCTGGACAGCCAACTACAAGTTTTGCCGTACCTGAGGGCCATCAGCTAGGCGCTGTGCTCGAACTGGACGCTGAATTGTACACAGCTGGCAAAACATCCATCAGCAAAGCAATCAACCGGGGGGTACCGTAAACGAAAAATTCATCCAAGAGTGTACTGAGACAGTTTAGTATGCCCTGACAAGCGTCCATAGGCATTTCAATCCAGTCAGGATATTTATAAGACAAATTTGCATCTATCTAAAAAAGTTCACTGTTTTTGCTGACGTCTAGACGTCTAGATGTACGGCAGCGAAGCATCGGTGTTGAACACTGATGTCATACTGTCGATGACGATGACGATGATGATGATGATGATGTTGATGACTAGACCTCATCAAGCAAGCCTTTTTGCTGAATTGCCTGTTATATTAGAAAAATTCTTAACCAGATTATGACCTAACAGCAAAGTCAATCACTTGGCGCATTCACAGCACCAACACCAAAATACCGTCGAAAACATTTGCGCGCAAGGTGTGTAGTACTGTATAGACGTAGTACACTACTCATAAGGTTGCTCAAAACTCTTTGACAGCCCGCGACCGGTTTCGCCCTTCAACTTCGACCTCATCAGGTAGGCATGGCCCCTGAGTTTCCGTCAACCTTATGTTAAACTTGAACGCAAATTGCACAAATTCAATTTGTAGACGCATCTGTATGTAGATTCGATTTTTTGATGGAGACTCACCTGGAACCAGATTATGATGTTCTTATTAGCTGACTTGGTTTGCTCTGGTCAACCTGTACGTTCAGCTTGTTAGGAATCTGACCGTCAGAAACTCTACAACCCGAACAGTTACGTATAGTCGGGTACTTGACAAGGTTGACGGTAAAGCTGGATAATTGACGCCTCATATATGCAAAAGGCCTACACAGAGAAAGAGATCATAGGGGAGAGAGTCAGATGTTCCCCATTTCCACCAAGTTAACTAGCAAAAGTGGCGTACAACTCAGCTTACGCAAAGTCTGGCATCCAGGTGGGACAAAGGTTGATAGAAACTCTGGAACTTGGTTTCATAAGGTTGGTCCCAGAAAGGTCACTACAGCAGTGGGTTCTTGAATAGCTTTCATCAAACTTATGTGTTAAGTTGATCCTAGAAACACTGTGCTCATCATTTATGAAACACAAATTAGGAATTGCTTTAGAGGGTATCCTTACGTAATCCTGTTATCACATACCGAAGGCTATCACTACTAATCAAATAATGATACATGTTCAGCTGCAATACCTTTTTGGTTGTCATACTATACCGATGGAAGCGCGAGTACTGACCTACTGTCAGGCTGTTCAGGTTGATGGGATCAATCGAGATGCAGAGGTCAGATTCGAACCACGAATTACTTGGTAAGTAAGTTTGCACTTTGGACACTAAGCTAACCTCCCATAAAATACGTTGTTTTTGTGCACTGCAATTTCGGTTTTCAGTTTGGGCTGTGACTGTGCACAAATCTAGCGTGGTCGGCAGGTTCGAACTCTTCACTTTCCAAGTACCCTTGAACAGATGGTAACCATAAAGTGGTACAGTGAACCCTTAGGAAAAACAAACAGTCTGAAAAATTTTATATGCAAAATTCCAGTTCTCTAAACAGTAAATCCATGAAAACACTGAAGATTACTTCTCTAAAAGTTGTTTTTTCTGAAAAAACGATGCGGTTCCCAAACATGTTTGGAACCTGGGTGAAGGATTATTTACTCGGTTAGCAAGATTAAGAATGTTGCTCTCGAGGAACGCGGTTTCAACGAGATCCGTCAAGAAACTAAGACTACGGCAGGATAATTGGTGTAAAAGAACATCCACGTGAAGATATTACTGGTTCTCCTACGTGAAGATCTGGACGTTCTAAAGACACAATCATGATGCCTCGACATGAGTAATGCTATTGCCATTGTATGCGTAGATAAGGTAGATTGGGTCAGCCCCGGCAGAAGATCGAAGCACCGAAGATCGGTTCACTTCAAGGGGTTTTGAGTTGTCGAATACCAACTAGGTGCTTTGAGGACGGTAGCAGGTATCCCCGGTTGCGTGGTGGAGCTTTCCTCGTCCCGGCCACTACTAGTACTTCTAATTTACAACATAAAATCAGACTTCCGTGATATGCCTACCTGCATATGTCAGTGAAATGAGGGGGAAACGGATGTCCGATTGTGAATCGGAGCACTGGGGTAAGGCTTATTTATTTTCATGTTCTTTTCCCATAATCTAGAACTTCCACCATGTCGAGGCACACGTAGAAGCCGAGCTACACGTTGACCTTTGTCGGTAACCCTTCCCATCACACCCCATTGCCCTTTTTGGCAGACGAACAAATCCAACTGGTCCTCGATCCGGAAGTTCACGACTATCTAATTCCGAACAATGGATTAATCGGATTTCGAATGGCTGTGATCTCCTATTTCGGCGAACTAAACGAGTCTTCAGCGTACACCTTTGTGGTCGGAACACGATTTCACACATTGATCGATGTTCGGGTAAGTCAGTCAGTAGGAGACTGAAGTTTTTTGGGATAGTGCATACCTGCTCGTAGGACGCATGCTTGAACATTAATAGACAAGACTGCATTTCAACCATAATCTCAAGGGTTCATCGTAGACTGAGTACCGTGGATCAAAAACGAACAGTTGACGATTGCATTTTCACCGAAAAAACGCGTTTTTTCAAATCATTGAATTTGGAAAACCCACATTTTACACCAGGAGTACTTCTGGTTTGGAAATCTCTCTCAATGAAGCTTCGTGAAACACGACTGGTAGATTAGTTATCCCGTAGTATCACACTTAGGGCGACAAACACGGTTCTTCTGGATGATGGAGGAACAAGATGATGATATTGCTAACCGTATCCAGTACAAATGATGCATAGATGGTATTTTATATTTCGCTGGTTCAACGAGATCATCATCACCGTTGTCAGATGTAATAACCGCGTACTCGTCGTACAGTGGTCGTAGCTGCCGCAATTTCGTTCACCGATGATTGGGGGGGAGGTGTGGGTAGCTGCGCATTAGAGGCGGGAGCTGATAAACTGGTGCGTAAATATACACTGTAGGTGGACTGTCAGGTGGGGGAATCGGGAAGGGAGCTATGCATTGAAGGCAATAGCTTGGATGCATGTGCGCCATTAGGGACGCGACTGGGCCATGTCTGATAATGTCTCTAGCCATTGATGTGGCCCGTCTCGCAGTCCCCATCCAGGAAGA
>NW_008751888.1:46315-53227 GCF_000715545.1 Opisthorchis viverrini | reverse complement strand
CTCCCGAGCTTTCGATGTCCACCAGAGCTCTCGGTCTTTCCTTAGACTCTTAACTATTTGGTGTTTGAGATATTTGCGTGCGCCGTCGTACTCATTGCCTGCTGGTATGGCTTTCCTGGCATCAATCATGGATAACGACCTCGACTACATCCAGTGGTTCTGTGGTCGAATTGGAGAAGTCGGGCAGGCAGCACTGAACGCCGCTAGCATAGCTCCTTTCACAATTTGCCACGCTTCATCCACATGCTCACTGCCACCACAGTATTGTTTTACTGTTGGGAGTTGTTGGGCTAGCTCAGATTGATACTGTTGAGCTATGGCAGTTCTTCGAAGATAGTGGATTGGGGTTCTACGAGATACTGTTAGGCAGAATGCCTTTCCCCAACTGTGAAGATCTAGTCTCCACAGCTGGGCACAAAATGACGATTCAGCTCCCCTGGAAATTCTGTCAAGCCCGAGGGCCGGGACATACAGCACAATGCGTTTCGGAGGCCCATGTGGGCCAGACAATATCCAATATCCATCAGCCTCAGGGCAGTCGGATAGCACAGGGAACTGGAAGGAATTTCGCTTGTTGAAAGTTATCTACTTTCAACTACAAGTTATTGGGAATAACATTGTAGTGCAACTCTGTATCGGTCCCTTGGTTCCTGCTCCCGCCCACTAGGGTACATCAAAAGGCACGGTAGCTTCGGACAGCCCTTTATGGAGACAAAGGAAAATTATTACAACTGTATTTATAGGGTAGGCCCAGAGTGTTCCACAAGGTCGTGCTAGAATCTCCGTGAGGGGGCGAGAAGCGTCGAGTCAAAGGTGCTTGACTCGGATTGGCTGGTATTTTGACCAATGAGGGCATGGCTTCGATTGGCCCGTGTCCTGCACGTGACATCCGTCCAAATGATGTGGTGTTCGGTTATTAGGGACGGCTGGCCTCCGTACAAGAATGCACTTCAAAAACTTATTGAGCGACTTAGTCAACGGACGTCAAGGTACCGCAATTATATGCAGAAAGAATCCTTCTAACATAAAGGCAGCTTACCCTGAATGCGATGCTGGACAGAAGCCGATTCTGGCATCTATCCGATGGTACAATGGCAGTCACGTGCTAAAGTTCTTTTCAAGCCATGTTTAAATTCAATTAATCTGCGGCATAATGTATTGGCGTGACCGGAGTTAGGTCCTGAAAAGTGTGGCTGGACACATACCAGATGAGAGCACAAAATACCACGGGCCGGTCGTACGGACGGGGAATATGACCTTTTCAATCGAAAAACACCGCAGCAGTGGATCACACTGTTTATTCTCTTGGATAAATTAGCCAGCATCTAGCAAAGCGCCCGTGAGTGCAAAATTAGAGACAAGCACGTGGGAACAACTCAAAGACCGACTCCAATCCAGACCCATTCTGGTTGGCATGCCGAAGAACGTTCGCCGCCTGTCCGTCCATTCTTGTTAGAGTGTATTCAGCAATTTCACGGCGCAAACCGTTTGGCCACCCTTGATCCAACGGAGAATTTCTCATCTCCTTGACGTGTGCAGGTCGGATTTAGGTCAGATGTATGTAAAAACCGGTCGCTTGTTGCTAGGCTTTTTGGGGGAAAATAACCACGAAATTTCGGAAGCATTGCGTCCATTCCTGTGTAAACAATACGTGGAAGGACGAATCACACTGAGTCGAATCTGACTGAAGACCAAAGCTTTCCAAATTCACAGAAATCTGGGAATCTGTTGATATTCCATAGGTTGCTTATGCTACAATTAGTCATTTAACTGGGTTGGTTCTCCAATTGCCGTGTGAAAGGCTTCTGACTGCCAGTCAAAACAACCTGGATTAGATACTGTCATTCTGGAGATTGAAAACAAATGTGTCGTCCTTCTCCAAGGACAGTCAAACTTTGCACACACACACACACAGTTGCATGAGTCGTATCACACGAAATTGAGGACGTCCGTACACGTTAATTAAATGTGAGCAATGTTCTCCCAGTGGTGCTGGTGCGTCGGTGGGGTGGTACCGTTAAATGAGCGTTCATCTCTTGCAATGAGTTTCCCGAGCACAGTGCCCTTTCTGTTTGCAATCTGGTAAATGCCTTTTGATTCAAGTAGTACCCCTGTTCGAGAAACCCCCCTCTTGACCCAAGGGCGATTACTTAGGAATGAGTCGGAAATCGACGCACTTTAAGAACTCATCCCGAGTCTCACTGAATACAATCTTAGACGTCTTTGAGGTCTATAACGGTCCTTCAAGGCAGACGGGGCTAGGAAATTCGAGGCGAAACATTTTGGCATATCTCGTTTTGAATTCAGCGTTCAATCCATTCTCCAAACGCGATTTCCATCCGTTTGTCCGCTATCTAATTTGTGGAAAAAAGTAGAAAATGCACTCAGATATTTCAGACGAGGTGAGATCCAATTTACTGGGTCAAGAGCCCTGTGGGGTGAAATCAGAAAGACGCTAAGGTCATATGTCTGATCACATTTCACGGAGAGCAAACACTGCGCAACCCCAGTTGGCTAGCGCAGGGTTAGACAACAGACCAGTGTCACATGACCTGAAACCTTGCAGTTGGTTTCAAATAATCGATTCGGACAAGTTGTGAAACCGAATGTGATCGAGCAATGAAGAAACGGAAGCCAAATGTGCGAAGGCAGTACGTCCACTTTTCCTGAAAAGTTCAATTTATTTTGAACAAAAAGCTCGTTCACTTATGTACTTACCTAACTTGGAATCATGATAAATCCTCCATTCATTTGCCTATTCTGTCCATGTACTTTTGATCTCCACCTGTTTTGTTAACTTGTGACCGCCATCCTCCTTGGCGCAAAGGCCTCTGCGTCCGGCACTGGTACGTGGATGTGCGCACCTGACCGACCCACTTAGCCATGCGTGTTCGTGCAACGTCCGCTGAAGCCGCCCTGCTTTGATCGATCGTGAATTCCGTGTGGTCGCAATCAGAATCGCGGGACTGGCCTAAGAACAAACGCGGAGTTGCTTCGTCCTGTGTGGTGTACGGACGTTGACACAGCATCGTGGCCGTCAGTAGCTGACTCGCGCTCGTGCTGACGCCACGAACTAAGGCTTGCAGTAAAGTTTTGTCAACTTTTGTGTAAATAGTACCGTAAACTTTCGAACCGAACTCTTCCTTTTGACATTAAGGATAGTCAAACCTACACGCAACTCAAAGTTCAGCATCGGAGACCCTGACAAAACGATTCCGGTTAGTACGTCCCCGAGAAATATATATTTTATGAATCAGACTGCAGACTGTTCATTCAAAGTCCATATATATTACTTCCTTGGATCGATTAAGACGTTGATAACACAAGTGATTTAGTTTTTTGTTATATCTTGTTCGTCTACTTATAATGTTCATATTTGCCCCATAAATACAGAAAGAAAATGAAAATAGATGCCGTTCGTCGGTTACTCAAGCCACAGGTGTGTACGGCCATAGTGAGGAATTTGGTGAGTAGTGTTCAGAAATTTCTTGAACGGCTGATATCAGCACAAAAGAGATGGCATGAATTGACTTCTAGCTGATAACTTATTCCGAATATTTGCTTCAACTTTTCCGTTTGGCTATGAGCTCGATCGAGGTCAGTTGATGAGTCCCGAAACTACTGACCGGAAGGTCCGTGGTTCGAACCCAACCCCGGGTTCTGGGTTTGGGCGACTTGGCAATATTTTGGCCCTCGCACCTCCGTAGTTTGTCGCGGTAGCTGGGCACCAAAATGATGCTATGGTTGAAAGACTCACTTAGTTGTTCATTCATTTGCTTATTGACTTTTCTAGAACAGTTCTTCATAAGCGATAAGCAAATTCGTTCAATTTGTGCTCTGAGTCCGTTTCTAATGATCAGTATTCATATCATGTTAGGTAACCGCTTCGCTTGGGTTCTAGTGTGCACCTCCGTGTTGAAATTCATCCATCCCATTTTAGTGCTTGCGATCTGATCTGAAGTAGACAATGTTAGGTTATCCACGTAAATTTCCACAATCCTGAACTCATTCTAAAGCCGCGTTTTTCATTGCTCTTGCCCACAGGTTGCCCAAAATATGTTATTCGATCCGTGACACAGTCCGAAAAATGGCCACCTCATATCCAGTTGATGGCGGCAAAACACCCGTCTGCTTTCGCAAGAAATGATTCCAGTGTGAGTTTGATGATTTTCAGAGTAGATCAAAGCAGTTTCCCATTTCAGTGAAAATTCAGCCCACCCGGTACGAGCTGTACAGCCTCCTTCCTTGTAATTCCCCAAGGAATACTTCAGGACACGTTTAGGTTTGCAACGGTCAGGACTAATCTGTTCAAAATATTCTAAAGAGAAATGAGGATAACTTGATGGCAGTACAGCTTGTTTATTTTTTTACGGTGCTATATATATGTATATATCAGGAAGGTCAGATTCATGAAATTAACCTCAGAACGCCCGGAACCTACTGCTGTACCAAGAACTCAACAGGAAATCCGATAAGCATCCAGGCCAGTCAATCATTCAAACAATTCAGCAAAACTTGATGAGTGTTCATGCACGTCACAGAACCACAACCGAATGTGATCAGCGTTCAGGCATTTCATAGAGGCACGATCGATGTTGACGGGTGTTCACTAACGTCTATCAGGCAGCCTGGATCAATGTCAGAAAGTCCCCTTCAAGTAGCGTGGGGCTGTTGTAACTTTTGCTCTCACACTCGCTTGTTCGGAATATAGCTGTTGTGTTTCTTTCTGTGAGTCTTTTTTCTCCGGCACTGAACACTGAAGCGTATTAGCAGCAGATACTACAGGTCGGCGAATCAGCAGATATAACAGTATATATAAATATATATACCCCAGTACTACCCATCAGAAAACACTGGGTTGTGCACTTCTGGATCGATATCGACCGAGCCGGTGCGCACCTGTCACTGCCGTACACACACGATAAAATAATTAACCCATGTGAAATTTCATTTACCGATTGGTTTTGTTTCATTTTAATCTCTAATATAATTTGGCGAGATACACTCATTTGCAAATCAATTTGGTTTTGCGGGCGACTCACCTGGAACCCAGCTGAGAGATAGATTCAGCTGGTTTCCAGGTGTGTCTCTTGCCATACTGAAGGTGATTTGTGATGTTTTTTCTTTCACCGAACCAGATACGCCTTGCCGAGTTGGTCCAAAGAAGAACCTTCCTCCATGCCTACAATCGAACTGCATTCGAAATTTTACAAACACTGTCAAAAGCCTTGATGAAAGCAAGAGCAGACGCGAGCAATGCTACACGAATGTTCCAGTATCTGAATCGAAATTCACTGAACAGGTTCCGGAAGCTGAAATACATGTTGCCGAAGAACGATTCGGACAGACACCCGTGCATTCCACACCTGGACCGCATGCTCCAAGATTTCATGAAGGATGTAGCCTCTTCCAGTTCAATCGTACTGTCGATGATGTCCACCTTGGCTGACGCACAAAACGCCACAGTTCAAGATGGCGAGTTGGCTGATCAGGAACTGGAGCTTGTCGATAGCTTTTTCAAAGTGAAATCCATCGTGTCTCCACGTTCCACAATTTTGCGAGATATTCTAAAGGCGGTGAGTGTTTGAATAAGCATGTGTCTGGATTCGTAGTACCATCTTTGATGGTCACGGAAGCTAATTTTTTTGTATCTCAAGCAAAGATGCTCTGTGAAAATACGTGAACATGAGGTTGTATACTATTACGGTGGGGTTTGACATGAAATATCAAGCTAAACGCTTTTCGGTTTGACTTTTATATGGTTAAATTTTGATTATAAAATTCTACATACTTCCATTTCTTCCGAAACTTCCTTGTCTGTGTCAGAAGAAAGGGGAACTGGACTCGGGTTTTGATAGTAAAACTCTTATCGGCTTCTCGTGGTTGTGAACTCTGGACATTGACGCTCAAACGCGTCGCTCTTGGATTTTCACGCCTGAACATGTAACGAGGCACTGACAGACCTGGTTTCAACGATCTTGTGGAAACTTTCAGCGCCTGGCTGCCGAAGGAATGAGAGCCGAGATACTGTCAGGTTTCCGAAGTCTAGATGGGAAGGACGGACCTCCCGGTCAATAAGTTCGGAGCCTAACATCTGAGCTGCCTCAAATCCTAGTTGGAACTAGTCACAAAACGTTTTCAAAAGAAATACAGCTCTAATCGCGGGAAGGCATCCTGGTGATAGCTAACAGGCGACCAGCGTAGTCAAAATGTCCAGGTGGTTTTCGAACAAGCTTCTGTCAACATCTCATATGAAATCTTGGTTTGAGATACGAATCCCCGCGAAAATGTGTGAATGCATTTAAACACCTAACTTCCTCCTTGTTCACCTCCCCTCCATATCGTGGTAGTTTAAGCGAGCAGGACGTCGGAACTTGTCTCATGTTGACTGACTACTTACTGGTTCGAACCTCTGTCATACTTTTGTAACCGTAAAGCAGCTGTTCCATTCGCTAATCACGAAGGTTCATTATTGTTGACAGCGTTCAACTGTAGCACCCTTCCGGTGCCTAGCTGCCATGCCACACGAAGGCTGCACGAGGGCTGGTATACTGCCAGGTTGCCGAAGCCTAGACAGGGGAAGTCGAGAGTCAGAGGTCGGGTTCGGACCACGGACCTTTCGGTCAGTAGATCCGCGCTCTAACCACTTAGGCCATCCCCCCCCATTGTTGATACGCTTGCACAACCTAAAATCTGTCCGGCGAGCAGAAGTTTAAGTTTCTTATTTGTCTTCTTGGATGATGACTAGAACTTTTGAAGTCAATTACTTGTTAAGCTCGACGAACAGGTGGACATCTGCCAGTGGATCCACCCACAAAGCTCGAAATGGAAGGAGTCGATTCATTGTATTATTGCACTGGTAGTGATAGCCATAATACAAATCAGAAGGTGTATGTGTGCACTAACAGAAGT
>NW_008751888.1:32151-46224 GCF_000715545.1 Opisthorchis viverrini | reverse complement strand
CTGCGCGCGCTCGAGTCTGTGTGTCCTGACTGGGTTCGGTTTCTGTTTATGTAGGTCCCAGTGCGTGTTCGTGGGCGCGTCGGCACATGAGTGGTTGCTACGCTGACTAGGCGGTGCAGACAGTCGATGTCCGATGAGTCAGCTTAGTGCGACGTGTTTGTGCGTATGAGAAAAAAGACAAGCCTCGCGATCCAGTGAGCGGCTGTGAGTTGAACAGTCTAGTATGTGGGTGACTGGGCTTGGGTGACTGGGCTTGGGTGACTGACAGGCGCACAGAAACAGTGACCAACGCACCAGAACAAATAAAACTTATTTTTGCACTACTCATAAGGTTGCCGAAAATTCGTCTTCCTGAACGCTCAGCAACCTTATAAATAGTGCATTACAAATATACATGTATCGCGGTATTTTGAATAGCGTAGTGACTGAAACATGAGACGGCCTGGTGCAGCGCATTCAGTTGCCTGGATACATCATAAACGACAGATTCAGACGGGTTCCAGGTAGATCTCTCACAAATCCAAGTTAGTTCGCAAATGAGTGTATTTCGCTAAAACCTATTTCTATGTATTCGCCATATAGCTCATGATCTCCCCAAATTTGATGATGCTTCTAGATGGTTCCAGTAACCTGACACCCGGCCAGGCTCTCCACACTCACCACGTACTCGTGAGCAGATCAAAATGAGATGCGCACTTCTTTCAAATATCATTTAAAAACATCTCAAATTTTGTACTTTACAGATCCACCACCCTACCATCGTCGTTCCGTATCATTCTAGCTGTCCTCACAAGGCCAACACTGTTAATTCCAAATTACTGGTTTCACCGTGATCTTTATCTTTGGTCCAAAACTCCTTGTTTTATTCTCAATAAAATCTATGTTAATCCTATTCCAGTACATCTTGATGAAAAAATCGAGAAACTCCAACTCGATTGGATCGGTCTAATGGAATAATCGTTGACATCCTTCGTTAATGCCTGTCCCTATGCATGCTTCCTTTAAATGGCAGCTGCATTTGACACGGAATAATAATCTAATATGCACGTGAAACAATACACAGTCTCTTGTGATGAATAATCCAGACGTTTTAACGCAGTCTACCCCAGACAGTAAATGTCAGTTTTGATGCTACAGACCTGTCCTGGCTATGAAGGACTTGTTGAAGATGTGACATTAATTGCTCACGTTTGTAACGTAATCGAATTCCGTCTGATACCGAGATCTACAGTCGGGGGTTTACTCACTACTCACAAATCAGCAGTAGACGTGTGTGCTTGGTGAGCAGAACCCCGCCCAGGTAGCTAGGTATTGGGAGAATCAGCTCCGAACGTAAATGGACTACACAACTATCGATGGAATGACCGTCTTCGTTGAAACAGATTCACCTGCCCTTGAAAGACGAGTTCTATTATTAGTATCACTTTGTGGCCCGCCTAGAACCTTCCACGTGAGCTTTGTAAACAGCCTGTTTTCGGCTGCACAGGACACGCGTCAGTGATCAATAGATCAGCTGATTTGCACGTTCATTGGCTAAGCGCATCAGGCTATCAAGTGGCTATCCAGACTCGGGTTCACGGTATTAGGAAGGCATTAAGAAAACTGTGGTCCACAACATTGTGTTTGGAACAAAATGCAAGAACTACTCTTGTATAACCTTATTCATGATTTTAGGAGGGGCGTGATCTTGATACATACATGATCTGTCTATCCTGACCCAATGGAAATCTGTCTATTGAGATTGTATACTACTCATGAGGCCACTGAAAACCCTTCAACAGCCCTTCTTGAACCTGATCAGTTAGGCTTCTGCCGCCTACTGTGCTGTGTTCCTGCCATCTGTCAATGTTCGCGTCCTGGATTCGTAAGAACTTTCGGCAATAAGCGGGTCATGTATAAAGAATACTTCGAAGAGTTTTCAGCAAGCTTGGCAGTATTTTCCTTCATGGAAATGTACTGCGATATCTCAAATATCGTGCCAACTGAAACATGAGGCGGTCCGTGTGGAGCACATTCAAGTGTAGAATATCACAAACGAGAGATTCAGTTGAGTCTCTCGTGAAAACCAAATTGATTTGCAAATGAGTGTATTCCTCGAAAAGAATACTTCATTTCGGGACAGCATGACTTGAAAAAAGTCCTCATATCGCTCGGCTCGGGGTATACACATGTAAAACCAGATATAAGATACGGAAGGGACCTTGGTTCCTCCATGTGGGACCCTGAAAGACAGGGTCAGATTGACTTATTTATCAAACCACCTGCCGCTGACCTTGTGTCAGATTGGTTATATCAGAACGGTGTGCGTAAACGCTGGGGTCGGATTGCAGGGTGAGTATGTGTGGATTCGTAAATAGTAAGCTACAATGAGAACTTCGTCAACGTGCATCGTTCTTTAAGAGAAGGGGTTCCACATTGCACCTGGTTGGCTGTAATCCAGGACCTCCCTGGTGCTCTGATTAGGTCATCGATTCCTTAGTCGAAATTTTCCCACGTTTTTGACCCATTCCCCCATATTTGAAGAACTTTACTGAAACCGAATAGTTCGTGTCACTGAGAGCTTATCCCTTCGCATTCATTCATATATGGGGGGCGAGATGGCCCAAGTGGTTAAGAATTCACTGACCGCAAGGTTCGTGGTTCGAATCCGACCTCTGCCTGTCAACTTTCCCAGTCTAGGCTTGGGCAACCTGGCAGTATCCCAGCCCTCGTGCAACCTTCGGGTGGCATGGCAGTTAGGCGCCGAAAGGGTGTTACAGCTGGACGATTCGTATACAGGCATCACTTGATTATTGCTAATTCAACTTGGATTGGCTGTGTTGTATTAGGGTTTAAATCCGAGTGCTCTCCGCCCGCCAGGTTGCGCAGCTCACCAGTGTGTGAGTAACGTAACGCTGATGTAGTCTTTGCAGGATAGGTAGGTATAAATTTAGGTGAACAGCTGCCATGCAGCTCAAAGGAAACGCAAGGACCGAGCCTAGACAAGAGTAGCCAAGAAACTGACTCCGGGGCTCCTAACACAGGCTATCTGATCAACATCGTATCGACTAAAACAAGATTGACTATTTGTTCTCTCTTGAAAGGTTCCGGCTATAGACAATTTGTCTATCTCGCATACGGGTTAACAAGAGGATGAGATTGTTTTGAGATGAAAGCTTCCCCCTTCGTGGTACTTGATTCCCTCCCCCACTGGGCGCTAATCTCTCATCTTGGAAACCGCCCTTCAGGGCAGCCAATAACGTTCAGATTCCCCTAAACGAAAAGGTTTCATCCAAGTGTGGAACACGTGTCCTCTTTACCGTTCCATCCCATCAAACAGTGGATTAGCATATTTGAAGTACCCCGTTCGACAGAATGAGATGATCACCCGCATTCCAAAGCTTACTGAAACTCTCATGGTCTTTTACCGTAAACCTGTTGAATAAATTCAAACAGTTTTAGGTTTGAACCTATCAGGATCCCCTTAGATGACGTTCGCAAAGTTTCCAGTGACTAAGCCCTAATTGCGGTTGTCGCTGTTGTATATCTGAGCCCCCGAGAAACTTTGATATATTCCTCCCAAAAAATACATTGTTACAGGGATTTCCACCTCTTTGGGCTGCCCCTTAAAGGACATCAAAGTTGTTTCTTCCTTGGAGGTCAATTGCCGGTTGTACGCCGCAAGGCAGTAGGAGAGGTCAAATTTTTTTGTTGACCTCTTCTTGGGCGTTTTCCACCTAGAGGTTTCAACCGTACTTTGAACTAGGAATGTGGGCAGTCGCACGGTCTACAACCATTTTTTAGCAGTCCAACAACAGCATCGATTTCATCTTCTCATTTGACTCCTTTTCAGGTGATGAAGTTACACGTGCAACTCACGAATGCCTCGACGAACGTCGCTGCCAACGACAACCACTGTCGCAATTTGATCGAACATTACGTTGATCAGTTGAGACTCATCGGAAGTCGGGCGAGTTCCGCCCTCACCTTGACGGAACATGTCAATAATGAACTCCACTCACTGATTCGACACAATCGAATGGTTCGTGTGAGCTTCCCGGGGACGATACCTGGAAACAAACTGGACACGTGAGTTTATCCACGTTCGTCCTTTGAAAAGTTTGGAAGCAACAACGCTAGAAATTAGTTGAACCAAGAGACTACCGACTGGAGAAGCTCCATTGCGTGCAAAGCGTTTTCATTCATAAGCATTTCATCCTGAACACAATGTGCGGCAAAAGTGAGCAAGCCTCCTATCTAACGAGTTAATTTTTAAGGGAAGTAGCGAATTCCGAAAGACATTTGCGTACAGTTTGTGTATGTCTTTGGTACGAGATTAATTATTCCAATGAACTAACAGCAAGTAATCGTTTGCACGTTAAAGGCGATACCGAGAGTTGATTTGCAAACTGTCCAAATTCGACCGACGCCAAGGTCACCTACAGTTTGAATTAGTCAATATCTGAGCATCGATAGGTGGAACGAAACGATATCGACACATCGAAGGCGTCGGACATTTTGACTGCCACACACAGTGAATTGTCATTGGACGAAGTTCTCGAAGTTCAAGTCAGGATTTCATCGGAAGCTGGTTCATGCGAAACGAAAGTATTTTTCGCGTTTAGTCGTAGGCCAAGCTACGCAGCACTGGTCACAAACTTTCAGCTAGGCACTGCAATTCATCATGTTCATTGCAAACAATAAGCAAGCGTTGGCGAACATGAGAATATGTCTGGCGAACCACACTCTGTATCAAAACTCACGATAATCAGAGAATGTCCATCAGGCCGTTTCTCGAACTGTACGCAAGCATCCTTGTTTACGCGAGTCTCATCCAAGGTAGATTGAAAAAAAGATGGGACAGGAGTTCACAGAGTGAGAAATTTGGAGTAACTGGAAGACAATCCATCCTTCTGAATATTTCCTTTCATTTTGTCGTGTGTGTGTGTGTGTGTGGAGGGGCGAGTTGGCTCAGGTGGCTAGAGCGCGAATTTACTGACCGGAAGGTCCGTGGCTCGAACCCAACCTCCGCCTCTCGACTTCCCCTGTCTAGGGTTGGCAAACCTGGCAGTATCTCAGCCCTCATGCTTCCTTCGGGTGGCATGGCAGCTAGGCACCATAAGGGTGTTACAGTTGAACTGTTTATTTCTGTCTTGTGGGCTTTCAACACAGCGGATGGACTCTCATGGACAGCCTTTTTCGTAAAAAAATTGTTCACAATAGTTCTTGCTTGACTCGGTCAAAGGCCCTCACGACGTCCATGATGTGGGCATGGAGTGGCTGGCCATGTTTGTAAGTTCTTTCCTGAAGCTGACGTGCAGCAAAAATCAGGTTCATTGTGTCGAGACCAGCATAATATAGTTCTTTGGGAGGTGTGATTTCTGCTCGTTACGTATGCTTCAGTCTCTCATCCGCACTCTGAAGCGTTTGAGTCAGTTCAACGCCCGTATTAGGCTTTAAAACAGTTGTAAACTTCCTTGTACTACCACTGGGCAGCAAATTCTTTAAAGTGCTTACCTCTCCTCGTCCATCATGCGTCCATGACGTGGTCGGGTTGCCGCGTCAGATCACAGCATCCCATAGTTGCTGCTTCTTGAACTGGCGACTGAAATGGACAATGAATCTGGCTTGCGCTTCAGCTAACAGCTTATTTTTGCACTGGTTTTGTCATCAACCCCGTCTAGTTCTCTCCGTCCGACCAGATTTCATCGTCATTATCAAAAAGATTCGATTCCTGAGAGTAGCTACTGAATGCCCAAAATCTTCACTAGATGCTGCTCTCAATATGAAGCTCGAGACCGACCAGACAGCGCGGACAGCGTTGAACCAAGGTCACAAAATGCCCCTCCAATAAAGTAACTTGAGGTCGTTGTACTTTCACACTTGCTCACTCGCGCTCGCATTATTTTTCTCGCAATAGAGCCGTTGTGTTCTTTGTCAGTGAATCTTTATCCGGCATTGGGTGAAAGGAGGAAGGCCTTCGCTGCGGAGTTATTTATTAAAAAATGCCAACTGACCAGTTGCAGACTATTGGACAGGGAAGCAAATCTCCCATTTGCATCTTAAATTACAAAAACTGAACATCCATCTTCTCCTGAACGCGTCTTCTTGAACTTTCCTGGATATTTATTAACTCCAGTCACTCATTGTTCAGTCCGAGCAAATGCTACAAAGCAACTCCACAAATTCCGCTACAGATCTCCCCTTTTCAAGAGACAAAGCGAATTTCCAAGTACAACATGCACTAATCGCATGCCTCCTCATCAGTAGTATCACCGTACAGGGTGCTGGAGCAGGAACATCAGCCGGAAATAACAGATTGGCGTAACGCACTACTCATAAGGTTGCTGGAAATTTGTCGTCAGCAACCTTATGAGTAGTGCAATACGAATATACACGTATCGCGGTATCCCGAATATCATAGCGACTGAAACATGAGGCGGCCTGGTTCAACAAATTCAGTCACCTGGAAACATCGTAAACGAGAGGTTCAGTTGGGTTCCAAGTGAGTCTGTCGAAAAACCAAACTAGTTTGCTAATGAGTGTTTTTCGCTAAGATTGGCGTCTAAGTCAGATATAACAGTCATCATCAAGTTGCGCTATGCTGGTTGGATGGTTGAAGGATGCCAGTGCAGGGCCCAGTTGATGTTCGTACGTCACCTTGGATTTCGTTACTTTGAGACCATTTGTGTGCCCACGGACCCAGTTGGCGTCTTACAAGAACTGACTTTAAGCTTCGTTTGGACAAGCTGTTGGTCTGTTACAAAGTCAGCTCCTTGCATCACTCTTGTGATGCAAACGTCTCGCTGGTGAGCGAAAGCCATAGTGGCTGCCGTGTAGGTGTGGCGATACGTCGCTGTCCGATTCACCTAACAAAGCTGGGACATTGCGAACGGCCACGATCGACACTCGCCTTGAGGTGAGGTATGCACTTTAACATAAAAAACATCACAAACGAGAGATTCAGCTGGGTTCCAGATGAGTCTGTCGAAAAAGCAAATTAGTTTGCAAATGAGTGTATATTCGCTAGTGTTTCTGGTCCTCTTTTGAGCGTGGGGCCGAGGTGCATGCACTGATAAGATTTGCATAGGTGTGGCCTGTCAATCTCAGGTGCAACGAAGCAAGACGTGTGTGTCAGTGTTGCTAGACATTTTATTGGTGTAGTCAGACATAGCAAAATCTACTCAATGATCCCGTTTTCCTCCTACCAGCTAGCCAATCTAGTAGAACACGCACCCATAAACCAGTTTCTCGAAGAATTCCGTGGTCAGTCCTTCGCAGAGAGCCACGATGTCAATACCGTATCTCTCCGGTTCCATTGCAAACAGGGCACTACAGCTTACAGGACGGGCAGCCTAGTTATCAGTTTGACCAACCGAATTTCAGACGTTCTGCAGGCCAATGATTAGCTTTCACTTGGGACTGTTATACCACTCCTAGTTGCCAAGGCCAGAAGGAAGCGTGACTGCCTGACCCCAAGAGATCCAGCCTTAGGCCTGGGAGGCTTGTCGCTACCGTTAGTATCAGTATTTGTTCGACCGTAGTTACTCAACCCGGATTCGATCACGACCAGTCACACAAAATGGTCCGCTAACCTGTCGTTTCAATATCGATTCAGTATTAAACAGGCCGTGATGAAAGGCTGAGCGTTTTTTTTTCAACTTTAATTAATTTTCCTTTCACCCCGCACACAAACAGCCTGGTTGTAGTCACCTTGCAATTAACGAACCAAGTCAAACGTGAAACGACGAGGACTTGTGATTTATTCCCTATGAAGAATTTGCGAAGTGAGTTCACCTTTCAAGGACAAAGTTGTTTCGTTCATATTTCGATAGAATTTTTTGCAGATCTTCTTAAGAACCCATCCGTCTTTGTAGGATGATTCCGGGGACCATGTTACACTTTTACTGGTGAAGATATCGATTTCTGTTTGACTTTGACTACTTATATGTGTTAAGCAGTAGGAGACGTGCAACCCCAGAACCCTGGAGATATCCTCAATTTCGAAATAAGCAACAAAGTCAAAATAGTCTATAAATGTCCCCCAAACAAGAATTTTGAAACATACAATGAACAGACAAACCAGGTGTTTGAGGCTTATCGACGGATAGCGTTCAACTCCGGCCGCCTGCCAATTCATTGATGTTTGTTGTACAGGTAGTACCTACACGAGTAAGGATCAGCCTAGATGGAGTCATTTTCATCATCTAGTAGTCTCTTTTCCGTCATACTGCCCAACCGAATAGCTACCTCCTTGCTTGCTTCACGTAATGCCACACCAAGGGCGTCTGGGATCCCCGTCACAGCATCATTATCATCATCATCATCATCATCATCATCATCATCATCATCACCATCATCATCATCATCATCACCACCATCATCAACATCATCATCATCATCATCATCATCATCATCACCATCATCATCATCATCATCAACATCAAAGACAGCAACGTCAGTAATGGCACTGATTCTTCACTGCCGTACAACCATAAGGTTCGTCTAGTTACATATATATATTTGTATTAAAAGCCCTGCAGTGAAGAGAAAAAGAGTGGGTGAGGGAGGGGACCTAGTGCTGGCCTATGTCAAGCATACTGAGGTGCCTACACCTCCAACCGCTCAATCAGACAATCTGGAAAGAAACTGACAGCACGAACGCCACTGACATCAATTAGCGGCCATGTCTTGCAACGTCTCCAGCCAAGCACTGACGGAGTTAAGGGGACCCCAGCCTGGAAGGCGCAAAACATCAACAACACGCAAACTCCTCGTGATCTCTTTGACGCCCTTCTGCCAAGTCATGTGCTGTCCAACTCGCGGTTAACGCCATCCTGAAGGAGGCACGGAGAACAACACTCGTCTCGGTAGACGGTGTTTCGGCATGTGTAACACATAACGGAGAAATCGCAGTCGATGATGCTGGATGTTTTCCCGGATTGAGGTGCCTGCAGCACAACCAAATACCCGTTTTCTAATCACCTCGTTACTAACACGCTGACGCCGTCCGAAACCAGCCACGCTTCTGAGGCATAGGTGGTCGAAAACCTGAAGACGCCTCACATCAACTACCCGAAGAGGCCATGTCTCGCACCCATACAATAACACAGCCCTTACTGTAGCCTGGTACACACGACCTTAAGTGCTAGTGAGATGCCCTTTTGATGCCACTTGTGACGCAAATTAGCAAACGTGATTCGAGCCTTTGAGATTCTTGCACTGACTTCATCAGACACACTCCCGTCAGAGCTAATACAACTACCGAGGTATGTGAAATTTTCCACAACCTCCAGTGATTCTCCTTGAATTGTAAGGGATATGTTCGCAGATGGCACGTTCTGAAGCAGGACTTTGCACTTTGAAGGTGCAAGGCGCATGCCAGTCAGTTTATTCACGGGAGCTGTGAGCAATTTATGCTTGACTCTGTTTGTTCACTGGTTTCCGGTCAACAGTGTTCGTGTTCGTGTCACGTCGGGATCACCAATTATTAGTGCACTGCTGATGATGGCCATAACACAAATCAGAAGGTATATGCACTAATAAAGGTTTTTAGTATAGTTGACAATGGTGAGATGCCACACGTATAAAAATGAATACAATGCAAAATGGGGACAAGTCAAAAGAGGAACTTATCGTCTGTGAGAGTTCCTTGGTGAAAGTCCGGAGGGCGGGAACGTGTTTTCTCTGCTGCTACACGTATTTCATAGTCGTCCGGGGACTTGTCAAGAGTAGTTGACTTGCTGCTCTCTGCGCGCGCGAGTGTGCGTTGGGCCGTGTTGTATGCCTATTTATTATGTGCAGTGTGAAGACGGGGTTGTCCCTTCGTGTTTGATGCTTCCACGAACGTGAATACAAGTTGACCTGATTTGTGGAAGTTCATAAGCTTGGCGCGTTACGCAAGTGGTAGCCGCGTGAACAAAAATGGTTGAGAAGTTTTACTGTACATGTTGTCGGCTGAGGTTGCAAATGGGACAGGCATTGTCACGTGGTTTGAGTGTTTGTGACGCGTGATCTGATGAGTGACCTCTACATTTCTCCGCGTAGATCTGTTACAAAACAATCGGTTTGTGCAAGCTATTTTGGAACCAATGAGAACATAACGAATCAAAGCATTTAGGAAGGGGTGGTTTGACCTTTTAGAGGTTTTTGAATGTTTGCATGAACTAGCCACTTTGTGAGGTAAGTATTTCAAGACAAGTTAAACTTCCTTGTAATGTACTACTCATAAGGTTGCTGAAAATCCGTCGACAACCCACGACAGGTTACGCCCATTTTAGGGCTCATCAGGTAGGCGCAATCCCCGAGTTTCCGGCAACCTTATGTTCTACTTGAACCCAAATTGCACGAAATTAGCGAACTACACTCATTTGCAGATAAATTTGGTTTTGCGAACCTCGAAACCAGCTAGATCTCTCGTTTATGATGTTTCTAGGTAACCGAATGTGCTGCGTCAAGCCACCTCATGTTTCAGTCGCGCCAACCTACCTGCGCCTACCTGATGAGCCCCAAAAAGGGCGAAACCGGTCGTGGGTTGCCGACGGATTTTCAGCAACCTTATGAGTAGTACATTACAAAGGTATACATGTATCGCGATATCTCGAATATCGTAGCGACTGAAACATGAGGTGGCCTGGTGCAGCGCATTCAGTTGCCTGGAAACATCGTAAACGAGAGATTCATCTGGGTTCCGGGTGAGTATCTAGTTTGCAAATGAGTTTATATTCGCTAAGTTCACCTTCCATTTGACAGATCGCCACTTGAGGAGCCAGTTAGCCGTCACGTGACCACTTTACACAGTTTCCGTGACTAAGGCATGAGCGACACTCTATTCTTTCTAGAAGCGAGCTAGTGACATTGCTGATTCTTCACTCATGCCTGAACGGCGCAGGTCACGGGTTCACAGCTTGCTTGCACTTCGTGAGATGTGCGCTGCTGCTGAGTCCCAATAAGGTGGAAGCAGCTGTTCGGTGCTTCTCGGCTTTTCAGCGTCAGTTGGCTCCAGATAAAAGAAGTAATCTCCGCTGGACACGATGACATCTTGACCCTATCGTCATTCCCCTTTAGAGCGGTGGCCCTGAATGAGCCAGGTAGCCGGGCACTTTGTGGATAGTCCGTCTGGGGTGGACAATTAAGATGATATGAAACAACAGAATAAACAAAGGTAAAATTTGACTGACTGAGTACAGCAGCTATGGGCCTACCGATATGCTTGACTACCTCGATTAGTTGTTAGTGCTCTAGTTGTAAGCTGATTAAATTAATTACCAGAAGGTGACAATCACTAACAAATATCTGTTTTACCAGAATGATGATGAATACGATAGTTAGGTGCACTTGATAAAAATAGACAGATTGCGAAAGTGGAATAAGCCAAAACGTGACTTATCGCATGAGGACAACTGTTGAGAGTTCCTGAGTGAAGTTCGGGATGCGGGACGTGTCTTGTCTGCGGTATAGCTATTACATGTTTTCCGTAGTTATCCGTTGAGAATTGTGGAGCTCGGTTGACATCCTGTCCTGTGTGTGAGTGTTGGGCGCGCCTATTTATTGTGTTCAGTGTGAAGAGAGGGGTGTCCTTCCGTGATTGATAGTTGCACTGTGTGCAGTGTGAAGAGAGGGGTGTCCTTTCGTGATTGATAATTGCACGACCTGATGTGGTTGAAGTTCGTAAGCCTGGCACGTGACACAGGGGCTAGCCGAGTAAACATAAATGGATGGGGAATTGCAGTGTACATGTTGTCGGCTAAGGTTGCAAGTGGGACAGGCATTGTCACGTGATATGAGTGTTTGTGGCGCGTGATCTAGTGAGTGGCCGCCACACTGCCACCCATGAAACTCACAGTTGCCAGATGCAGTCATCGTGGGCGCTTGTAGCTCGGACTTCGCCGTATCTAAGTTGGTGGGTACTGCAATCTGAACCACAAAACAGTAGCGAAGAAAAGAGCACCCTTGGATGCCAACCAGCACGAACAAAGCGGTTAGAAGCTGTTAGACACGAAAGTAAAAGACTCATTTGCACAGAGTTTTTGGAAGGTAAACAGATCCTCAAGCATTCGCTTGAAAGTTCCCCGTCGTTCCTTGAACATCATACAAAAATGAACAAACTCTGCAAAGCGGTTTAATAATTTCCGTATCAACCTTCCATTAGGTGTGAGGACGGTGAGTGACATGTGACCGACGTTACTAGTATGTTTCATCAGTAGTATACGCCATTCACGAGTAGATGCATTTGTGCCGTTAGGGTTCTGATTCTTTCTATCCACTTGCCCAAATGAAGTACACTTGCGGGGTTGTTTTACTTAGGTATGCAGCCAGGTGATAGGTAAGCGGTTCAATAATTTCCGTATCAACCTTCCATTAGGTGTGAGGACGGTGAGTGACACGTGACCGACGTTACTAGTATGTTTCATCAGTAGTATACGCCATTCACGAGTAGATGCATTTGTGCCGTTAGGGTTCTGATTCTTTCTATCCACTTGCCCAAATGAAGTACACTTGCGGGGTTGTTTTACTTAGGTATGCAGCCAGGTGATAGGTAGGTGGCGATGAAGTTCTATGATATTCTGCGATTGGCATCCTTTTCCGTGTGATATACCAGTCACACTGAATCATGACAATGAACTTCGGCGCACAGTAGATGGTGACATGTGCAGCTCGAGCCCAGTTGCATGGATAATCTTCGCGCTCTGTAAATTCTCCGGCACAATACCGTGGTTCTCGATTCACAATCTATGTTTCTATTAAGGTTCACCAAATTTAGTAGACTACCGTATGTACTAATATCTGCGAGGGCGCTCACCAATTGATGAGGCGGTTGGACCTCCACAGCTAGAGGGAGTAGAACCAAAAGGCGCACACAGCCATAATACGGTACTCTCAGCACATCCACTGAAGTGAGACTCAATGGGCAAATCACGTGAACTTGAAGGTGAGGGAGTACGTAAGTCCTGCCGATTAAAATGGGAGTCACAACCCGGGTATAATCAAGTATTCTCGACAATGATTGGTCATTTGGAGGCCTCCACATCAAGCAATTTGCTGAGTAATCCTCTGAACTATACTCGGTAGGCATGCGTAATCGGTCACTGAAATCTACTCACTAGGAAAGCAGACCACGTGCTTTGTCCAGAAGCAGACTCGTGAAGTGAATTTACTAAGTGATATTCATACTTAAATCTCACACTCTTGGCCTCAAGCCTAAGTGACCATCAGTCTCTTTTGTGCACATCTGCTTATAACTAACCTGATTGACCAGGTCGCCTCCACACACATAAATTTCCACGAAGGATCAGGTAAGTACCAAGTGAAACTCCAAGCCTGTGGTTCAGCAGTTATCTGATTATTCGTGGAGATTGGAATGGGATGAGAACAATGGCTATCCGTAGCTGTAGGTTGTTACGGGCTTCGTGGAATTCAAGTTTACGTCACTCTTGTTTGAACAACCATGCAAATATTCTTATAAATCCACACCAAATGTGAAGAGCACTGGAGCGGAATTTCATCCCACTACTTTTCCCAGTTGCCCTGGACTCAGGACAGGACAAGAAATGTTCAGACGGGAGCGTTGTGAACGCCAAACCATCAGTAATCAGATTTCCAACAAACTTGGCCACATGGACCAACCCAAGCAGGCAGTTGTTACTTCCCCTTGGTATACACCTGTAAAAACAGTCAGAAAAAAGTAACGTATTGTCAACAAAATGTCGTACAATTGAACATATCACATCATGTTTTTCAGGACAGGAGTTGTTCGAAGTAAGGTTGCTCTGTGTGGTGTGTGGGGATGATTAACTTTCATTCGTCGTTTTCTGCAAAGTTGTGCTTGGACGTCGTTCAAAATACTGCAATGGCAACTAGCCCATGGCACATACACACACAGTACCAGTGGATGCGAACTAGTTACTGGCCAAAAAATCTTTCAGATGACTCCTCTTAGTATATTTTTCATCTCCCATTGTGTTGTATTCAGTCGCATCTGATCTGGGACGTTGAATCCAATCGAGAATAAACTAAACGGTTTTTCAACACGAATTTGAACCATTCACTCTCAAGAAATTTTCGTGGACACGTCTGCCCACGCACAAGATTACC
>NW_008751888.1:27724-31432 GCF_000715545.1 Opisthorchis viverrini | reverse complement strand
TGGCTTTTTCCAGTCCACGTGACTAAGCATGGCATATAGAACCATAATGCCTAAAAGTTTGTTAGAATGGTTATTTTAAGTTTATTTCAAATGTTACTGAATCTTCTCACGATACCATAAATCTGTAAGTGGTACAGAGAAAGAATAATTTCACAAGATGAATGAAACTCCCATTTGATACGTCGTCACTCCAGCAGCCAGTCAATACGCGATCACGTGATGTGATTTCCGTGATTGAGGGATAAGTAGTGCTACATCCTGTCTAAGTGAAAGTTGATCACGATTTTGATCAGCCAGCCACTCGTGGCCAAATAGCTGAGTGTTCATCCAGTAGTCGGAAAGCCACAGTTTCGAAACTCTCTGAGTTTCGAGAGATGAGCACTACTAAAGACGAAACAGCTGTGCAGTGCTCCTTGGCTTTTCAGCGTAGATTAGGTTCATTGGCAGATCGAATTCTCAGTTGAGTGTCCTTCACATGGAGGTAACCACGTAGTTTTAGTTCACTGCAATTTTGAAGCACGATAAAATGATCTTTTTTGACCATTTTTCACTTTATTTCTGCCTTGTTTATGGTCCCAGTAAGGGCTTCATTGTTTGTACATATTTCTGCTAGGGTTTTCTGTTCCGAAAGGTTTAGGTTGGTAGAAGAGAAGTTTTCGGCAATTTTGCCCATATACCAGTTGTGCAGCTACCTAACTTTACTTTATTCGGATGTATCTTCTCTCACCTACGCCAAATTGAAACGGAACACGGATACATTTAATTGTCAAGTAAACCCATTGGTTAGTTCTGATTGAAGACCGTCGACACTGTATTTTTTCCTCAGCTTTGCCCATGTTGCGGGACGGAAACAAACGACAGCACAAGCGTGAGTGCTGTTCGCTCGATGACCTCTATTCGCAGTTCCACTTTGCGTCAGTTTTCCACCAATATTGATTTGTTCGCCTGTCGTTGAACGCTTGACCAGTGCGACTGGATAAATAAGATGTCCGGTACTTTTGAAACGTTTCATTCCCTGAAGAGACTTAACGTCATCTGATTCAGAAAATGGGCGATCATCATTGTGATAAGTCGTCACTCAAACAAGATATGATGCCATTTCAATCACGTAATCCACATCACGTGATCACGTATCGAAGTTTCCAGGTAGAAATTTCACTAGTTTTTGAACTACTTATAGGTTGTTGGTAGTGTGAGATTTTGAAATTTTCAGTAGAGGCTTTCTGTAACTCAAAGCCAGGCTATACTAAAAGGCCGAAAAGCAATGTATAGCTGTTAGCTACTTTTGGCAAGATATAGTTGATCGTGATGTTTTTTGCTGATGTCAACACGTTGTGACATGTAATATTATCTGATCCCTCCTCGATAGAAGAAACACTTCAAAGAAGAGTAGCCTTTCTGATATTCTTGGTTTGTACAGTTCGCTTGGAAGATGGTTCACTAATCGAGTAGGAACCGATTCATTTTCGTGGTAGAACAATCACTCTCAAACTACAAAAGTTTGTGCCGAGAAACCAAGCAGTGCTACATTTTCATAGTTTCACTGGGACCGTGAAGGTTAACTACAGCCGCCCGATCGTTCCGGACGGGATAGGCGATCGTCATGAGCAACTGTCAGCGTACTTTTGGTTCGTATCAATTATTTGGCATATTCCATATTCAAATCGCTCTCGATTGAAAAGCCCCCCCCCCCGCCTAGGTGCAATTATACTGGCGATTGGGGAAGCAAGGGTCTCGGGCTTCAGTTCTATTAGAGCCAATCAGCAGTGCATATTCTTTGTCGTACCGGGGTTTTAGCTTCGACATACGAGGCGCCCGTGCTTCCGCCTCCCTCTATGCTCCGTGAACAGGGTTATTCTCACACGGCCGGAACACTGGAATGTCGTTGGCTATTCACGATAATGTTGGCTAAGTAAGTGAGGTTGAATAAGGTAGCGATTTCAGTGTTGATCGTTTAGAATCACGGGAAATATCAAATCAGGACTGATTAAATACCCCAGGACCCAAATGTAGAGTCGCACGCAGTGGTGACTATTGACAGAGACCCATCATCATAAAGAGTTTCGCAATCGAACAGGTGAAACAGCTAACGAGGTTGTCAATTATGAGAAAGCGGTAGTGATAAGAGAGTTGCAGACGCCATTTTGCGCTAATCGAAGATTCCATCATTTTGAATCAGGGCCACAAAATAGTCTGCATAGACCCATTTGTTCCAGGGACCAAGGACCTATTCTCTGTCAATGCGACGGTCTCGTGTCTAACGGCAGCCATAAAATCTAAACTTGCGTTTTGGAGGCGTCCGTTCCAGTTTAATCCATTATAAATGAGAGTTCGGAAATGACCTTGAAAGGACTTTCAATCTCTAGAAAGTACAAATAGAAGAGGAGGAACATTTTTCTAAATTTTTCACCAGGAATTCTACGAGTTTGATAACTTACTTAAGCCGATGATCATGTGACAAGATATGAGCCACTAAACGCCCGTTAAATCCTTCAGAAACGGGAATACGTGTAGAAAACTGGAAAGGATTTATGAAACCATCCAGGCGGAATGCGAACATGTCTGTGCCTACAGGATGTGGGTTTGATGAAGTCTCCTCTCAACTGAAGCGATGATTTTATTTACTTTCTCAAGGTCGAAACGGATAGACATCATTCAAGCTCATCTTGCCCATTTAAGTTTTGATAATCACCATGGTTCAGAAGCTTAGTTAAAGATCTTGAAATTTCCAACGTACAAGTTATTGTTTACGCTATGAGATTCCTGAGTCATGCTTATATCCCTAAATTGTTTTCCTAACCTGATTCTTTTGGCCTCCTCCAGGTGATCTACTCTCGATCATTATTAACACGGTCACTCTATACTTGAGTTCATTCGTGCTCGTCCAAATTCTGTTCACTCGTTGCCGCAAGTCTAATACCGTAGTTCAGCCGCATTCATCTGGCCAGATCACTACTCATCCGATTGCGGGCTACGCGAGTAACAATGATTACTTCTCCTCCACCATCACAGTGGACTGCCAAACCCGGTTGGACACGATGCGTTCTTGTGAATACTGCTCACTCAACATGTTCGCCAAACCAACATACACGAGCACTGTCTTGGAACCGGGCGGATTAAGTACGGTGTTTTCAGCCAAACCCGAGTTCCTGTGTGAAACTGAACGAGGAGTGGACACTTCGGAATGGGCGACAGCGAGGCCAAACAGGATTGCAGTTTGTCAACCAATCGTATCCGGTAAGTGCCGGAGCCAAGATCTTTGGATACCTACACTGAGTTAGCAACTAACAGTAGAATTCACGGATGAACCGTTTTATTAATTGCGTCCTAACTCTTCTCAGTAAGACTTTGGTTCAAATTACAGACGGAAACGGAGTGAAAAAGTTTGGTCAGCTTGGGTTGACAGATTGACAGACACAATAGAAGGTGTTTAGGCTCTTCTCCAGATAAGCCCCACCACTAATGCAAAAAGTGCATGCGACAAAACGTTAAGCCCCCCCGCCACTTTCTGCCAGCTCCAATTCGATGTACGCACACAATCTTGACTTATTTTTGATGAAAACACAACTCCCTATCCTCATCTAGGCTCATTTTGTGCAAAAATTTCCCCCGTTCGGACGTGGAACCTTAAATGAACTTTCTGACGCTTTAAACTCTCGTTCATGACAAGGAGACGGGAATACGTTTTTTGCAAAGCCACGAAGTGAT
>NW_008751888.1:18683-27631 GCF_000715545.1 Opisthorchis viverrini | reverse complement strand
GATTTTTTAGCGGGGCTTATCTGGGAAAGGTCCGGTGTTTACCCAAGAGAAATCGATGAGGCTAAAAGTTCCGTTTTTTTAAAAAAAAATCCTCTGAATGCTTTCGCACTGGCTGTTGTTTCAGATTTTCGGGTATTTTATTGTTTGATGTGCCCAGATAATCCCTAGCACAAAAGTACAGTTTTATTGACTTGAATTTTGGTATGGAGATGAGATAAAATGATAGTGCTCTTTCTAAAGTTCGGCGGATTGGGACTGTGTGAGGAACTGAGCAAAAATTCACAAACAGAACACACTACTTGAACGGGAAACACCGTTTAGAGATCACGATAGCGTTGCTTGCCTTATTGGACCAAAAGAAAGTTAAAATAGTCACGGGAGTTGAAAAACCACACAGGGCGAGTCCTTCACCAGCTTTCCGAACCCCTAGGAGACTGCGCATACGTCTCACCACAGTATGAACCTGGAAGTCCCTGTCTAATAAACTAACGCCTTTCAGGATGTGCGCTAGAAAACTGTTTAAGATCACAAGCTCAGCAGCCCAAGGTCACGTAGCATGAATAAAAAGGTATTTTTCGAAGCACACTTGACTCAAGGACCTCAGGCTTACCAGATAGGTGCTCTGTCATTAAGTTGCTGATGAGTTCATCCATCCGACATGTTTATACACCTCTGATTTACGAATGATTCGCTGGTACGTCAGTGTAGTTGCATAACGGGTTAGACCTAGATTTGGTCGAGAAAGGTCAAAAGCTTCGATGTAAATTTGTAAAAGTGACAATGGGATCGGATGGAACCTGAAGGAGCAGCCAGTGAGCACCCATCCAGTTAGCAGAGGGTCGGTGGTCGGGTCAGTCAAAAAGTGCTTATCTTTTCAGCGAAATACACTCTTTTGCAAACACATTTGGTCTTGCGAGAGACCCACCTGGAACTCAGCCGAATCTCTGGCTTGTGATGATGAATATCGTAGTGACTGAAACATGAGGCGGCTTGTTGCAGCACATTCAGTCGCCTGGAAACATCACAAACGAGAGATTCAGCTGGGTTCCAGATGAGTCTCTCGCAAAACTAAATTTGTTTACCAATGAGTGTATTGCTCTAATTCCGTGCAATTTGGTTTCATTTAGAACATAAAGTTGACGAAAACTCGGGGACTGGGCCTACCTGATGGACCCCA
This sequence comes from Opisthorchis viverrini, assembly GCF_000715545.1. NCBI lineage: Eukaryota > Metazoa > Platyhelminthes > Trematoda > Opisthorchiida > Opisthorchiidae > Opisthorchis > Opisthorchis viverrini. Next base: position 26,454 of record NW_008751888.1, on the reverse strand, counting down.
ATAAGGGTGAAACCGGTCGTGGGCCGTCAGAGGAGTTTCCACCAACCTTATGAGTAGTGCATTACGAATACTCGTCTATTCATTTAAGTATTTGTCAAGCTCCTTTCTGCTTTCTGACGGCTCAAAGTGTGGTTGCATCCCAGAGTAAACGCACATGTTACTGGGTAAGTTGAGACATTTTTGGTGATTCCTCCTTTAAGAAACGTTTTCCACTTTTACTGGCATCGATTGTCCCACCGTTGACCCCAAAGTAGATTCTGTTGGCAGATGTGTCCTTTCATACGTCCGTTTCAGTTGTTGTAGACTCTTCCAGTTCAGATTTGCAAATTGTTTCAACCACCTTTCCGAGCAAACGATTATTAGTATGCCTTCTTAATTGTTTTTGTCATTATCTCATTTTCTATCTACTCCTTTCAAGCATTTGACCAAAGAAACAAGGCGGAACTTAACGAGGCTTTCATCCTAATTCCAAACAGAATGTCCCATCGATCGAGTATCGATCCGGAACAAGGCAGTATTTCGTCCAATCCAGAGTTGTGTCTTTAACAAATATTGCAGTATACTTTTGTTAATACAATTTTCTCTCGAAACTCCGCACGTTTTTGGCATCATTTTGGAGCGTATACCAACCAAAACTTGACAGATAGGCTTAAATTCAACACGGACTATTCTCCTTTTTTCGGATGTTGAAATAAGCAGACCGTCAGTCGAAATTTTGCAGTCAACTGAAGGTAAACGCTTCTTATCAGGTTTTTTATCGGTTATTTTCAGAGACACGCGTCCACCGACCAGACTTTAGAGACGGGTAGTTTGATTTCGTAACGAACCGAACGTTGTAATGCTAAAAATCCAACATACATGGTGGACGGATGTGTTAAACCCTGCTCACTGTCTAACTTTATTGACCCAAGTAGAGGAAGACTGGAGTGCGATTTCTTCTACAGTTTACCGGATATACTCTGTTCTGAACAACTGAACTGGCGTCTACTTTAAGATATCCGAACGGCTTTCAGTGTGACTCCATTTGAACAGATTAAGCGTCGTATGGATTATTGAATCTAGTCGAAGTAAGGTAGAACAAACACGCTGACATGTTGAAAAATACAGCTCAGAATTTTTCGGCTACCAGGGATCAACCTGTTCAGGAGTGAACTAACCAGGATTGCAAAAATAGTAAAAGTAAACCAATCTGACACCCGAATTTCATTTGATTGGTCAAGGGTCATACGCCCACGCATCTGGCTTGAGGTGGAATTTTGATTGGATGGTTTATTGTGTTATCTGTAGTTAGACAGACGTGGAAATTCAGTTGTGTCCAGCGTTCACTGGTGAGGTAGTGTTAACACGTTCACTTCGCCAGGACAGTGTGAACGCGACTTCAGCAAATCTCACAGCCATCCATAGTTAATAGACAAGAATCGAGAACAGATGCGTCGAGGAACATTCGTCAAAGGAACTTTCACGGTCGCACTCTACGTAGGTTTCTTTTGGACAGTGGATGCCATTCGTCAATTAAGATGAAACGGTAGACAGATTTACATATCTTGGATGCGGTAACCCAAATACTTTTGGAGACACCAGATGAAGAATAAGACATGACCTTGAAGTTTGGCAGTGCTTACACCCGGGGTGAATTGATTTCTCAATTCAGTGTACTTTGGGAGCAGAGATCCAACACGTTCTATCTGTGAAAACCAAAAACTGACCTTCTGTTTATCCTGGTTCCAACTTTATCTCGGTACCTGAATTATTTAAGAGTAAAACAGAGGTCCAGTTGTCTACCTCCAAGGGAGGCCCCGACGAAGAATATCGGCTCCGTGTGGGAGTTCGCGATGCCACTTCTAATCTCGCACGATATGGTAACAGTTTCTGTCAGGAAGCAGGTCGCTTTCTAGAAACAATCAGTGTCGTTTCTCTGACTGTAAGTGAGCTTGAAAGCAAAATGCATTCAATGGAAAATCAGCGCTGCAATTCGGTGCAGTTTTTTTTTACCAAAAACACAGTAATCTCCTACGACAAACACCAGACAGTTCATCCATCCTTGTTGGACCCAGCACCAGCATGCAACCACGAGATGTCCTCCAATAAGTGGGCAAACGAAAGTAAATATCTCATCTGCAAATGAGTATTCTCAAGCGTCCTATTTAACTTTCCTGGACGTTCTTTGAATATTAATCAATAACGAACCAACAATGCAAATTGATCGCATAATTTCTGTGGTAACCTTCACCAGATGCGGGGGTGGAGCTTCATACCAGACGCTACTCACATGCTCATCAGTAGTATATATCGTCACACTGTTGGTTTGGGTGAATTCAATGGAATCTGATCAGGTGGATAATATCCACCGAATATGACAACTGACTTACAGACGTTTGATCACGTCTGAACTGAAATCATTCTTGCAGAACAGTATTCACAAGGTTACTGTAAACTGTTCGACAGCGTACGAACTGTTTCATCTTTACTAAGACTCATCCGGTAGGTGAGGTCTCCAATTTCCCGTCAACTTGATGTTCCGCTCGAACCCAGGTTGTAGGCAATTTGTGAACTACATTCATTTGCACACTAATCAAATTTTACGTGGGGACACGACTGAAATGAGTGTGGTATCTTCCAGCTGAATCTAAGTGAAAGTGAGCGTGCGAGCCAACCGTGAAGTGTGGTGGACACAGAAGACCAAGGAAATGGAAGGGGTCCATAAGGCCGGGAATTCCTGGAGATCCCTGCGACCGGTCTCCGGAAACCAACACAAGAATCGGAATGGAGTGGCCCTGTCGTGGTCACCAGCTGGCAGTGATCTAGAGCCCACAGTTAGAACTCTGGACGATGAACGTGGAACTACCTACTTCCTCGGAGGTTTACGAATGCATATGTTCTCTCAGCCGCCACTGAGCTTCTGTTCCAAATAACCTCGCACAAACATGGGGCTGAATTCATCGCTTGTCTCATTTGTCTGCCTGCATTTGAGAAAAGCAGTTTGTCTCAGACAACTGGGAAGAGTCGGTGATAGTACCCATTTTTTTCGAAAAAAGGGATTTGTAGTGAGTGTAACCACAAGAGGGTGAAATTACCTCCAGTTGTAACGAAACCGCTGGCATTACCGATGCTTCGTCACTTTATGGTGGCTCATGAAACACTGACTCGAGAGCAGCAAGCGGGATTCCGGCCCCGTAGGGTTTGTGTTGACCAAATCTTCACATCCCGTCAGGTGCTAGAACAGCGCCATACGTATAAGCGACTCACAATTTTGGCATCCCGAGACTCTCACGGCGTATTCGACTCGGTCGATCGGTCTGTTCTTCTTGAGACGCTTACCCACCAAGGAATTCCCCAGAATTTTGTAAACATATTACGTTTTCTGTATTTTCAGACTTCCGGACGTGTGATAGTGTACGGAGAGCCCTCCAAAAGTTTCCGTAAACAAGGCGGTGTCCGTCAGGGATACCCACTCTCTCCATTTCTTTTTAACTTTGTGATCGATGAAATAATGAGACGAACGCTGGAGGGTCTCCAAGACCCTGGTGTTCAACTAGCCTGTGAAGAAAACCTTGTCGATCTGGAATATGCAGACGATATCGTTCTCATGTTCAAAGAGAAGGAAAAGNGCTGAATGGGAGTCTGATGGAATTTCGGGAAAATATTGGGCTTTCAGACGAAAATTTCAACATTATTTGTTTCGCAATTAAACCCGGTGTTTACAGAATGTTGGTGTCTGCTAGCTTGGTCTGCTCTGCGCGATCAAATATTTGTCGCGGGTATCTGTTTCACCTTTCTCTTGCCACCTAATGGTGAGTCCAAACGAAACGAGTGATGATTTACGGAACGAGTGATGCCAGACTCTTGAGCTTTTCGGGACCTTACGCCTCAGTGTTGTAACCGAAAATTCACACAGAAATAAAAAATTCGTTGTATTTTTTAACATGTGGCGCGTGACCTATAAATAAAAGTCTAAAAGGGAATTTTTACTCTATCGGGTGGCCATTCTCGCCATTCCATTCCCAAACCGGATACGAATCGATCTCAGCATTACCCACCTCAGCCCCATTACATGATAAATCAGTTTTCATGTGACAGACTACTGCTGACACGCTGATAGGTTAAAAAGTCGAGCAGGAAAAAACAAAATAACTAAGGTATTCAGTGGCTTGTGACCACTGGCCGGAAACATTTCTCTATTCGCCTACTATTGGTTACTCAAAAGAAACTCAGTAGTATGAAAAATCATGAAAAAGACCGCATTACTTAGAATGAAAGTCAGCCCCTCAGTTACTGAAGCATACGATTCAAATTTCTATGTAATCCCTCAGTGTAATAAACCCAACTATCGAAATGTAACCATACGCCTGCGTGGACCAATAGGAGTGTACTCCCTTCACAGCCGGCATGATCATGTTGCAATCGAAAGAACTAGAATCCCAATGTCTTCCTAGTGTGTTCTGGTTGTCCTATGAGAATAGACCCTTTAAACAGTTACCCACTCAGAACCTCCTTACACTACCAACAATCAAGGTCTCGGAGTGGCTCAGTGATTGAGATGGGAACTTACTGATCGGATGATCCATGGTTCGAACCCCCCTCAGACATTTCAATTGCTCATGTCTAGGCTTGGGAAACCTGTCAGTAGCTTAGTCATTTCGGGCAGCGTGGCTACCATGGGGACAAAGCTCGTTGCGGCTTCTGATCCCTAATAAGCATGGAAGAACCGTACAGTGCTTCCTGGCTTCTCAGCTTGGATAGGCTTCACCCACAAGATGAAATCCCGTTGAAAATCAAAGGAGGCAGTGGGCGAGATGGCCCAAGTGATTAGAGCGCGAATTTACTGACCGGAAGGTCCATGGTTCGAACCCGACTTCTGCCTCTCAACTTGCCCTGTCTAAGCTTGGGAAACAATACCAACAAAAGTGAATACCACTAGGTTGAGTATGTGAAAAATCTCCCAAAATGTCTTTTTGGAGTTGCTTTTGTTATCCCGTTTCTCGGGATAATTCACGCTGTTCTATTCTAGACTTGCTGGATCAATTGAAACGTACTGTTTGGGAAGTGGGTTAATCCCAGTTACAAGGCAGAACGAAGCTGAAAAGTAGATTAAACATGATGTCATTCTGTTGTGAGAATCTCTGATTGATCAACGCAGGTCGGATCTGTATGGTTGCGCGGGATTGGACCAGACTGACGGTAGTTCAAGCCTGGCATTCCGTGAAATCGAGGCTGAAGTTGTTGAAGCTTGGGTGAGGCCTGGGACGACGCTTGAGTTCTGCTCACTTCCGCTTTTTGCACACGGGCCGTTCACAGGTGGTTTTGTTTGCCAAGGATTCAGAAACCAGAGTCCTTTCCTCTATTCTACAGATCTATTTGATATGATTGATCTTGTCACAAAGGACGGATGTCATCTCAGTAGTTTTTTAAGCTTGGATTTCTCTTCAAAGCCCCAATGCAACGGTTAACTCATCCAGCGAGTACTCTAGCGTTGTGTATGACAATTTCTCACCTCGCCTCGTTCTGACCACAAGTTTGTTCAGCCCTAACATTCTTTTGGTGCACATCTGCACCCGAAGGAGGCATCATAGCCAAGATACTGTCAGGTTGCCCAAGCCTTGACAGAAGCAGTCAAGATGCCGAGGTTGAGTTCGAACCACGAACCTTCCGGTCGTTAAGTTCGCGCCTTGATCACTGAGCTATCTTGAGTTCTAATTAGGAGAATCAACACACAATGTGACCTAAAGTACAAACTTGCTTACACATAAGATTTAGCTTGGAATACAATACTCCTTTCATAAACGGGATTTACGAATACGATAAACTTTTCCGTGATCAGCGCTCGTTTATACTGCAGCGTAGCTTATTATTTTATAGTGCTTTATGTATTGTATATTGTCACATCATGTAATACATATGGCATTATAAATTTATTATTTAATTTATTATTTATTCAATTTGTCACTTATTATTACTCATATTACCTATTATTTATTATTTTATTTATTATTCATGCATTATGTACATATCATGTGTAATATTATTTGTTATACATTGTAAAAATGCAACACAGAGTTTTATATAAATACACGTTTTTATATTTTTATATATTTGCTTTTGTTGGGTTGTTCTGCACTACCACGTTATGCGCCTTCCATTTTTGGTGTCAGTGCGATACTCCGATCGGCTTCAAGGGTGAGGATACCGCTTTGTCCACTGCTGGAATCGAGCCACCGAGTGCATCTTCAAACGCTTGTCAGATAAAGAGTTGGTCGGAAAATTTCAAGGTTTGGCGATAGAGCAAACTCGGACTGAAGATGCAGAGGAAACAGCACTTTTTGTAATGCACTACTCATAAGGTTGCTGAATAATTCTCGACAGGCCACGAACGGTTTCGCCCTTTTTGGGGCTCATCAGGCAGGCGCGGTTCCAGAGTTTCCGTCAACCTTATGTTCTACTTGAAACCAAATTGCACGAAATTAGCGAATGTACACTCATTCGCAAACTAATTTGGTTCTTCGAAGGACTTGCCTGGAACCCAGCTGAATCTCTCGGTTTTGATGTTTCCGGGCAGCACTTTCTTCCTTCTTTATAAAAAAAGAAGCTTGTGGAAAATCTTGTCTTTCTTGACAAACATACCGTTGTGTCAAACGTGAACTTGAAAACTGGTCGATACCATTCACCTTTGTTGCTAATGAAGAGGCTAGATTCAGTTTACTAATTCGTCCGTTCGTTACTTGGCATGGATGCCTTGCATTCGAAACTTAAATCGCGAATATACTACTAGAATTAAAGACTACTTGGCCAATCGCTTGGTTCCTGTGAACGAACTTGACTGATCTGCGACAGTAGTTGCCGAATTTAGTAACATCGAGATATGGAGGTTAGAACTACCACAGTTGAACGGGGTCCTGCTTGGACGTACCATACTACTCATAAAGTTCCTGAAAGCCCTCCGACAGCCCATGACTGGTTTGACCCTTCTTGGGATGCATCAGGTAAGCGCAGTCCCCGAGTTCCTGCTTATGTTCTGCTTTTTGCTTCTCACAGGCGTTTCAAGCGAGTCAATTTCGAAACCCGTGTGATCTGCCATATTTTCCGTATTCAGCGATGCAGTCCACGTGATTCCACTTCCAGGACAATTACTCCTCAAATACCTGTCTGTTGTGGGTACTCATGTCTTCATAAACTGGCAAAACGTTTGAATTCTGCTGAAATGGTAATTTCTACGTTTTTTGGGAACCTGTTTTACTCGAATACATTTCGCACCTCTCTTAGACTCCTCAAGACACCCTACGGAAAACAGCACAGTTTCGCTGGTGATATTCGATATGCTTAACTGATCAAACCGGAACTCAGTATGCTATAGGTCATTCTACTATCGTTGCTAGTGACGGCGTTGCAAACTGTTCGTTGCTCACTGTATTGTTGCTCATGTGTGATTCGTATTCTATTGTGCAAGTGATTTTTTTTGTCAAATTTTGACACCTAGATCATCCATTTCAGATCTCACAATGCTTTATGTGTGACAATACAAAATAGTACTTCTTTTTTCGAATTCAAAATTTTGATTTTCAAATTTGCCAAGCGGATGGTGGTAGCTGCCGATAATCGAAGTGAAACTAGAGAGTTCAGACGACCCTTAGTTTCTTAAAAGACGACTCAGTGTTGGTTTCTGTTATATCTGCTGATTCGCCGACCTGTGGTATCTGCTGCTAACCCGCTCCAGTGCCTTGTGCCAGGGAAAAAAAGACTCACAGAAGGGAACACAACAGCTATATTCCGAGCAAGC
>NW_008751888.1:16204-18579 GCF_000715545.1 Opisthorchis viverrini | reverse complement strand
TCGTCAACATCGATCGTGCCTCTATGAAATGCCTGAACGCTGATCACATTCGGTCGTGCTTCTGTGGCGTGCATGAACACTCATCAGCTTTTGCTGAATTGATTGAATGATTGACTGGTCAGGATGCTTGCCGCTTTTCCTGTTGGGATTTTGGTGGAGCAGTAGGTTCCGAGCGTTCTGAGGTTGCCTTTTGGAATTTGACCTTGCTGATAGTTTCCATAGTCTCCTTTGGGAAAGCTCCATCATGAATGTGTGATCGTATCGTGCACTGTGACAACCATGAAAACGGATGGAAAAACGCTGAGAATGTGTGAAGAATTTCTGGTTGACTTTTAGGCAGACATGGGAACTTGATTTTCGAGTTCAAAGTTACTTCTAAGTAGGCTTTAGAAGGGACCCATCTGTTGATCCTTTTGGACGAGGAATCCGAAGAGCTATTGTTGCAGCGCTTGATTTGGTTCCGCAATTTTTCGACAAGTAATGGATTAATTCCCCCAAAAAATACTGTTCATGTGGAGGATTATCGAAAAGACATAATTGTGTGTTCACCGGAAAATTAAACTCACGATGTAAGTTTACTGGTTAAAGGGAGATGACCTTCGCTGCAGAGTTATTTGTTAGGAACTGCCAACTGACGGGCTACAGACCGTTGGACAGGGAAGCAAAACTCTAATTTGCATCTTATTTTCAAAACTGAACATCCATCTTCTCCTGAACGCGCCTTCTTAAACTTTCCTAGAGATTCATTGATTCCACTGATTCGTTGGTCAAATACAAGCAAATGTAACAAAGTGACTCCACGAATTGCGCAACAGTTGTCCCCTTTTTAAAAGACGCAAAGCGAAATTCCACGAACAACACACACGACTCGTGTGCCCACTCATAAACAGTATAACCGTTACACTGGCATTGGTTGTGTGCGCATGAATCCACAGGAATGTACATCCTCAGTTCGGGTTCACATCACCCTCGTTTCACACACCCCATCTCCCGTTCTCGCGCAATTAATTCAATGAGCTCACACGAAAGGAAGCATTGAACTGAACTCAAGTTCCGTTCTTATTGGAGTTCATCAGCACTGCATATCCGCAGTCCAAACACCTGACAAGCGTCACAATGCGCACCCAGCAAAGTCCGCAACCACCCAAAACTGATTAAAACTCGTAACGCAATACTCATAAGGTTGCTGAAAATCCGTCGACAGCCCACGACTGGTTCCGCCCTTCTTGGGGCTCATCAGGTAGGCGCATCCCCGAGTTTCCGTCAACCTTATGTTCCACTTGAAACCAAATTGCACGAAATTAGCGACAAACACTCATTTGAAAACTAATTTGGTTTTGCAAGAGACTCACCTGGAATCCAGCTGATGAATCATCTGGAAACATTGAAAACGTGAGATTCAAGTGGGTTTCAGGAGAGTCTCTCGCAGAACCAAACTAGCTTGCCAATCAGTTTATTTTGCCAACTGAAAATCGTCCAACAAGTTTCAAGCGTCCGGGGCGGATATTCTGACAAGTGGATCAACTGATCGCATCGCAGTAATCAATCGATCCTTCGGGTAAGTCAATCACCTCATTCAAGCGTTCACACGTTCCCTGTTCAGAAGTCAGAATTCAAGCGCGTGTATCATGCGCTGGTCGGGTAGTATTAACATGCTCTCCTTGCACTTGAGATATTCGGGTTTCACACCCAGACACAGGTTGGGGATTTGCACAGCTAAGAAAGCCGAATAAGAGCGAGACTCGAGTCCCGTGTTCTTCTCTCCTCTTGATTTGGACTCACCAGAATAATTGCGCCGCATTAATGGGGGGACTGTGCAAACGAGAGAGATGTGAACGCGAATTTCACAAGTCCCGCAGTCATCTCCACCTCAGCGCCCTTGTGATAAAGAAACTGGATGCCAGCCAGATGAGGAGCACCACTTCTCCATACAACTTGCAGCAACCCTCGTCACTGTTAGAGGTTGATACCGCGTTTCACATTTTGCAGGAAATGTATGTTCGTCTAACACAGTTTGATTCTTTGGAGGCTAACAAGAAGACAGTAGGAAGACAGAAGAAGACAGTACCTGATGAGCCCCAAGAGGAGCGAAACCGGTCGTGGACTGTCTAAAAGTTTTCAGCAACCTTGTGAGTAGTTTCCTTTATGAAAAAGAGACAGCAGAAGGTTCGCCAAACTAGCCTGACCCACGTGATATTTCGGTTGTTAAGATACCTACCGCTATTCTGATTATCACATTTGACGTCGCGATCCGGAATTTTTCTCTCTTCATCACAATGTTATCTGAATTGGAATCGCTCAGTGTAAATTCAACTGCACAGGAGGTGGAGGATTATTTGGAACGCTTCAGCATTTGGTGTCTTACCAAATCGGAT
>NW_008751888.1:0-9455 GCF_000715545.1 Opisthorchis viverrini | reverse complement strand
GATTCTCTTACAGATGGTTCTGATGAGCATGAAACAAACACTGAACCTGACAATCCGACATTGAGAAGATCTGAACGTTTGAGTTTCCAACCTATTAGAGACTATAGACACCCGCACGCTCATTCAACGTGTGGTGGATGTGGTGAACATTGACTCTATTCTATTCATTCTGTTTAGTGTATTTTTATATGCTTTTGTTTTACGATGCGATTGATAGTACGCCCGCGATATACGAGAATATACGATATACATTCGTCCATATTCGGACTTCTATACTACACGTACATTCGGTAGTTACGATAACTACTACTATTCTAATTATCGACGGACGACTTCCGCTGAGGCTATAAACAAGGTAGAAGGGTGATATACCATCCTTCCCGCTTGTTGCGAAGGATCATTTCGGGTGTTAGATTGAATACTACACGTACATTCGGTAGTTACGATAACTACTACTATTCTAATTATCACACGACGACTTCCGCTGAGGCTATAAACAAGGTAGAAGGGTGATATACCATCCTTCCCGCTTGTTGCGAAGGATCATTTCGGGTTCCTGTTAGATTGACGATTTCATGGTTGAATCGCTCGGCTGCGCTTCTCCAAAGTCCCTCCCAGTATGTTTACCTTGCGTAACTCTCCACTACATCAGTGGGTGATGCATTGTTGCAACTTCATATATATTTAAAATTGCCTCCAATCTTGAATGACTGTCTTCCCGGTTAACAATTCAAATGGACCGCCCTTTTTGGACTGGTGGAATTGTACCCTATTTCAGTTTTACAAGACATCTATATTCTCCGTTTTTCTTACCATGCAAATAGTTTTTACCGCCCTGGTTATACTATTTTTGTACCAAATCCTTGGGCAGCTATATATTGTTTTAATTCATGAGTTTGAGATGCGGTTTCGGTCACGCGTTGACTGTTGATCCATATTGGCTCTGCTTGCCTTTTGGAGTACCTCACCGTTTGTCGAAAACCGTTGAGGTTTGTAATCTTGTATTCCGTGTAACCACTTTCATTTTTTGTGTAGCCATTCGTTCGGAGTTTTGCCGGTTTGGTTGCTAACCTTGCTGCTCGTTGCTCAAGAATTCGAAACGGTCGTAACATGCATCTTCTTGGGACCGGCACGAACAGACTGTTCTATCTGTACGTAGGATTCAATCGCCATTCATCCGGAAGCATCATGTTTGTCTAGAACACCTGTCGTTTATGACGCACTTTTCAATAAAGACGTCGTCCGATCGGTTTATGCCAGTGTTTATTGAAAAGCCAAAAGGCACTGTGCAGATGTTTCACTTTTATCGGGAATCTTTAGCAGTGCACATCTAACAAACCTCAGAAAGTTCGGAAATCGCGACCCTCCGGTTAGCGGTTCCACAATTAGCCCGGCGGGCGATTAGCTCACATTCAGATAGGACAAGGCACCACTTATCGTTCAATCACGGAAACCAAGTCACGAGACCACATAGTGCTTGGTTCCTTGAGCAATGGCCTCTCAGATAAAAGTTTCACTCACCTTGTACTTTATCCGACTTCGTTTTGCGAAGCAACCCATCCCGCGTTACTCTGGCATCGTCAGCTACTATGTTTTCACAGCGACATATCCTTTATTTCCATTTTTTATTCAGTACCACCCGTGTAAATGCAGTTGTCTTACATACCCTGGCACCAAACAAGCTTATTCATGATATACTGTTTACCCAAGTTTTTTTTAAAAAAAGTAAACTCATCGTTTATAATTTTATACAGTTGCTGTGCACATCCGTTTGATGTGCTCTCAAATCAACTGGGTTTTTTGATTTGCTGTCAGTAAACACAACTCACCGTGTCTCACGTATTTTCGACCTTCGCTTGGTTCCAACAAACAGCTAAATTTGTTATGGCCCCCCTGTGTTTATTGTTTGCTCCACGAGTAGAAACAAGCTGCCAAGTATATGACATATACTCATGATCTCCACACCAGCGAAGTACTTTATAAAGCTTCTGATAAAATGCCCGGTCTGGCTGTACGAGACGAATGACATGGGTCGGTTGCTTCTTTCTCACCATACAATTTGTATCAGATATGCTGCTTACCTCACAATATGAATAAACTAGGAAAAGTGGTTTGTATTGATTTCAAACCAGACTCAAATATAAAATGACCAGAGCCAGTTTTCTCTGACTCAAACCTGCGTCACTGATCTAAAAGGTAGCAGATCCATCAAGGTAGGAAGATTATTTTTTTAAATTTTGATGACGCGCAGATCACTCACTTCGGTGACATCCCTGGCAAACTTTGTCCAAAACCGTGAGGTTATGGAAGCAAAAGTTCACATAAAACTGTAGCTTATGTCGATATCTTGAAGAAACTTATATTGTCTTTGAAATTGTCAATTTGGCTAAATTTTTTTGAAGGTTTTGTTTTGGCATGCGATCTACTTCCATTACTTGTAATGTAAGTAGAGTTGGTGTTTGTGAACCAGTCTACGTTGGAAGTGAGAAGCCGTTTCATCTTTAGTGGGAATCATGGTCAGTGAGCATCTCATGAAACTCTAGTTGAAAGTATCGAATCCACGATCCCATGCCTGCTAGCAGTTTGAACGCTAAACAGCCAAGCCACGGGAATCTGATCAGCCGTGTGATCAACTTGCAATTACGCAGGATATAGCTCCACAGACCTTTCAATCACAGAATCCGTATGACTTGTTTATTAGCCCCTCGAGTGACGACCACTCAGACGGAAGCTCCACGCATTCTGCCAAGTTTATCTTATTCTGAGCTGCGTGTGGATTGACCGTGGTGAAGGAGATATCGTGGGTTTTAATTGAGATTTTGACTAATCAGCAGGCTGGAAAATATCTGTTGAAAACTACTTTCCGTTATTTCTGTTGGCCGCCTTTAATCAGCAAGTTAGTGGCTCTTACCGTAGTGTTTGTTTGTGCGGCTTCTACGTTGATTTGCAAAATCCCGGTTGGATCTGAGGTCAGTTTCGTGGATCCATCAAAAAGGCTGATTATAAACTATTTTCGGCGTTTGAGTAGCTGGACAAATAAACCGAATTGAGTGTTCGGTGCTGCGTGTCGGTCAGTCAGTGTATCAGCTATACACAATGTACCGAGGGCGCTTTGATAATAACTGCTAGGTTTAAGGTCGCCAGAAGGTTAGGAAGTGAAGGATAAGAAGCCAAGTTTTGGGAGCGATGGCTTCATTAGTTGAAATCATTCAATTTGTGTAATGGAACAAAAAATTGAGCAGCCGTGCACTGTAGTTTGTAGCTTTGATGTACAAATTTCGTTCGTCACGTTGCCGTTCTGCAAACCACGGTGTATATGCACAACTCATGTACCGAAGGGTTGTTCGACAACCACGACCTTTATAGATTATTTACTAACATGGTGTTTCAGAAAAAATCACACAACACTTCGTGCATTCATCAAGCTTCGAGTATAAGGGGCGCCTCGCTCGTCGCCGGTAGTTCTGGGGCTAGCCTCTAATTCATGATGTCCATGAGGGCTCCGTTGCTGTCCATCTGTGGACGCTAGTTTGCGCTTGTCACGGTTGTGCACACATCCGGCAATATTCGAAAATACAGACGAAGGAAAAATTTCCTTGTCTGGAAAAGTTGTACACAAAAGCATGAAAACAACGTTGTGCAGCACTTGGCACACGTGCTCCAAAGAGTGACGACATATAAATAAAAAAGTGTCCCTTGTTCTTCATTACCGTATCCCACAGCGATCGGCTATTCAACTATTCCCTTATGGCGTTTTGTGCTTTCTTTTACCTCCATTATAACATTACGTACTTTTTCAACTGCATAACTGTTGCCTTTGTTCTAATACGGAAAATACAAAAACCTGCATTTGTGCAAGTTCACGCAATACAAACGTAGTCACGTGCTTCGACTATCTCTTCCAATTTCGCTCGCGCTTACAGCGGTCATTCGCGATTCACATGGGCTAACTCTGGTAGTAAAACATTTCATAATATCTTCGGGATCTATTACATGTGAGAACTGTTCAGAAGAAGACCCCTGGACGAGTATGATAGGATTATTGTCTGTCCGCTGAACTGGGCCTACGACGAACTATAATAAGAGGAACAATCATTAATGACTCACTCCAATCTGACCTCTTTATTACTGTGTACTCAATCTAGCGCAATGAATTTTTATTCCTTTACCACACACTTCTGGTAAGGTAACTTAATGGGTGGCAAGACCACTGCAAATTTGGTGAGCCGGAGTATTTCTAGATATATTTTCAAAACATTTCCTCTCAAGTCGTCATAATTTTTTTTACTTTGCCCGATCATTATGGGGGCACACTTTGATTCATCGGATTTAGTCGAGAATGCAGTTAGCGTGAGTTTACAAGACTATAATCCCCACAATCTCAGGGTATGGTTTCATCAAGTCGAAGCTGTTTTTACTACCTGACGCATCACTTACCAAGCCAAACGTTTTCCCCTATGCTGTCCAACATCCTCCTTGCGATGCAGCAACCAAAGTGGAAGATTTGTCGGAAGATATCCTCAAGGAAAATCCCTATGACGCCCTTCGAGTGTCCGTCATCAGTAGGGCAGGGAAGTCCGTAATCAAGATGCTACGGAACTCATTCACCGCAGTCAAGCTTATGGACAGATCACCGTTACCACTGCTTCGCCATATGCACAGTCTTCTCTGAGGCCGTAAGCTGGCGGTGGAAATCTTGGCTCAAATGTGGCTCGAAAAACTTCCACCCCCGTCGTCAGTTCTTTTGTTGATGATCACAGCTTGGAACAGCTAGACCAAATGGCAGATAAAATTCACGAAACCTGCCCCAGTAACCCCGTAGACTCCGTCTCCTTCCCCACACCCACTATTGCACATTTCAATCTGATTCTTGCTTCCATATCACAACTACAAGCTAAATTCGATACTTTGACTGATCGACTACAACGGCTAGAGATCAACAAGCATCGACCACGCTCACGACCCCGATAATTGTCTCGTACCCGTCCCTCTTGGTGCTGGTATCACCAATCTTTCGGTCCTCAGGCACGCAAATGCCAAACGCCTTGTTCTTTCAAGCCGCGTACCAGCACACCTATAACACCCCGGCCAGTCACCAACGGTGAAAAATGCCTGTTGCCCTCCTAGCACTAGCCGTCTATCCCACACCACCGATCGTGCTAATGATCTACGTTTCCTCGTAGATACGGGGGCCGAAGTTAGCGTGCTACCACATAAGAATCCACTTCTTGATTCTGCTTTTTTTCTCGTTACAAGCCGCTAACGGTACCCGCATCGCTACATACGGCGAGCGTTTCCTCACCATTGACCTCGGATTGCGACGTGTGTTCAAGTGGATCTTCTTTTTGGCCGACGTCCCAACACCCATCATTGATGCAGGCTACCTGACCCACTATAACTAATATATCGATGTTGGAACAAACGCCACTTGGGCATGCTAACTTCCCTCTCAGTCAACGGAATTAGTGCCCCAACTCAGCCACAGCTATCTGAGTTATCTTACCTGATTCACACTTTGCTGACATATTTAGAAATTTTCCAGCCCTTACTCATCCATATCAGTATAACCAACCGGTCACTCATTCCATCGTTCATCGCATCCAGACGAGAGGTCCCCCTGCTTATACCAACCCCTGTCGACTTCATCCTGATAAGCTGCAAATCGCAAAACATGAGTTCGAGTGCATGCTCGAACTCGGTATCATTCGCACTTCATCGTGTCATTGGCCATCACCCCTATGTATGGTACCTAAGACGTCTAAGGGTGATCGGAGACCCTGTGGAGATTACCGTTCTATCAGTAACACGATCGTCCAAGACAGGAATCCCATCCCACATATCCACGATTTCGCAAGTACCCTATGCCACACAAACATTTTCCACAAACTCGATCTCGTACGTGCATACTACCACATACCCGTAGCCCCGGACGACATCCCTAAGGCAGCCATCACAACACCGTATGGCCTTTTCGGATACACGCGTATGACTTTTGGTCTTCGAAGTGCAGCTCAAGTGTTCCGACTTTCCATGGACAACATTCTACGTGGTTTACTCCTTGTGTTTGCCTATCCTGACGATGTTTTAATCGCTAGCACCTCCCAACTGAGCATACAGTTAATCTAAGGAAAGTATTTAAGCGTCTTTCCACTTACAACATACGTTTAAACATCGACATATGCTTATCCGGTGTTACTAACCTGGATTTTCTTGGCCACCACATTCACGCCACAGGTATTCCATCATTACCGGATCGCATTTTGGCCCTAAAGTAATTTCCCATACCCACGACTCTCACACAACTTCGTCGTTTCATAGGTATCACCAACTACTACCGGCGATTCATCCCTCACTGTGCAGATATTTTGAAGCCACTGACCGATCTATTTGGCTCCAAATAAAAATCTGTTATTTTGCCCCCCCCCAAACGCGTTACAGTACTTTTGGTCGTGAATTGCTCGCAATTTACCTTGCTATTCGTCATTTCCGGCACTTGTTAGAAGTTAGGTCGTTTACTATTCGAACTGACCATAAGCCAATCACCTACGCCTTTAACGCCAAGCCTGATCGATAATCACCAGGCGAGATACGCCATCTTGACTACATTTTACAGTTCACTACCGACATCCGGTACACTCCAGGTTCGGATACTGTCGACGAAGATGCCCTATCCCGTCCTAATATCAACGCTCTTCACCCTTCCACGCAGCTGGATCTAGCCAAGCTGGTTAACCTTGAAAATAGTGATCACAATTTTTTGCCCATTCTATCCTTCCCTTCATTTCAAGCCTCTTCAGTTCCCTTACCCTCCAATCCGGAACCATTTTTTGTGTTATGTCTACCGGCTCAGCTTGCCCAATCGTCCCCGTTGGTTTCGACCGCTTTCATGGATTTTCTCATCCAGGAATCAAAGTAAACCAAGAAGTTGATTAGTGCACGCTTTGTATGTCCCTTCACGAATAAGGACCTGACATCCTGGGCCAAACACTGCATAGCCTGTCAACGCAGTAAAGTAACATGGCATACGAACTCATCCATTGGTTCATTTGCCGTTCCTGATGCTCGATTCACACACGTTCATCTCGACATTGTTGCTCCACTTTCCCCACCAAACGGTTTCACCTATACCTTTACTATGGTTGATGGTTTTACCCGTTGGCCAGTAACTGTGTCCATTTCGGATTCACGGATTCACTGATTGCTATACAGGATCGAGCCTTTTGCCCGGGTTTCCCGGGTCGCCTAGCATGTCAGATGTCCCGGGGTTCAAATCCCGGTACGGACACTGGATGTGCACTGCTGATGAGCTCTAGTAAGAGCAGTGATCCCTTTCCAAAGACGAAGGACTCATATAGGATGCCATATTTTTCGACCTCTCGAAAGCGTTTGATAGGGTCCCACATGTCCGCTGCTCCACAATCTTCCATCTTACGGGATTCAAATGAAAATCCTTCGTTGGATCAAGGTCTTTTTATTAGACATAGCACTCCGAATGAGAATAGGCTTGACCTGCTCTTCTCCTGCACCGGTCTCCATTGCAGTTCCTCAAGGCCCCATCCTGGGACCAGTGCTGTTTCTGATCTACGTCAACGACTTTCCAGATGTTCTTGAAAGTCCAGGTCTAGTTTTTGCGGACGGCTTGAAATCCTGGAGTTCCAATGCCAGTGCCCTCCAAATGGCTCCAAATGCTGCAAAGCAGTGATCGTTGGATTGGCGCCTTCCTCTGAATGATGAAAAGTGCGTCCATATGTCGTTTGGGGAGACTCGGTGAATGCCTTAGTTATGCATGATGAGAAAGGACCTGAAAACATCATGAGGATAGATGCCAAAAAGGATTTGGGTATCTAGGTCCCCTCAAACTCGTCCTTCTCACTGCGCCATGAGAAATCAGCCCAAAAGGCATTCGCCATTCTACGGATGATCCGATGCACCCTCTCCCGTATTACTCACATGGGCTTGTAGTTACTCTATGGGGCCTGCGTCAGACCACTCCTGGAATACGCCAAACAAGTTGTCCACTCAGGACGCACGAAGGACCGCACCATCATTGATTGTGTCCAGCGAGCCGCTACGAGAATGGTTGCCGGCTTCGAATCCGCGGAATACGGAGCGCGGCTCGCGGTGCTTGACCTCTCCCTTGGAGTATCGTCGCCACAGAAGGGACCGAATTCTTACTTATGTCCCGTTTGCACAAAGCTTGACCGACAGGTTTTTTGGCGTTGATCCAGTACACACAAGCCGGGGACATGGTAATAGGATTTTCAAGCTCAGGGTGCATACATGCATTAGACAAATTTTTTTCCCATTTCGAGTAGTAGCTGCTTGGAATAACCTTCCTTCGGAGGTTGTCCACGCTCCTTCTAGAACCCAGTTCAAGGCACTATTGGACATTTATTTATGCGAATCCTCGCGCTGGCAAGCATGCTGCCCCACGCTGAGAACATAAAGAACATAAAGAGATACTTCTGCTGAAACGACGGCCTCTTCGTTTTTTGCAACATTGAATGAGTGACTTTGGAATACCTTTTACCGTTACTACCGATCACGCTTCACAATTTCAGTGTAGTCGCTTCCGCGAGTTTTCCACGCTATTCATTTTCCATCACGTTTCGACTACCGCGTATCACCCTTCTTCTGATTGTCTGGTTGAACCTTTCCATCAACACCACAGAAATGCATTGACGGCTCAAATGAACCCATCTTCATGGTCCCCGTCTTCACCCCTAATTTTGCTTGCAATTGGCTCCACCCTTAAGGAGGATCTTCACTGTTCACCAGTCGAACTAGAATACGGTACAACTTTAAGTTTACCCGGTGAACTGGCTTCCTTTTCTGGCGCACAGCCCAAATCACCCGTCACGTTCGTCACTCGTTTAAAACAGCATATGTTCGAACTCCGTGCGACATCGGCCAGACGATCAACGGGAACAAAACGCACCGCAAACGATCTCTCTTCTACACCGTTTGTCCTTGCCTGACATGCCGCAACGAGGGAAACCCTCAAAACCCTGTTATGATGGCCCTTTCAAAATAATCAAACGTCACTCCAAATACTTTGCTTTAGAGAGAAGCGGAAAGCACGATAACGTCTATATTGATTGACTGAGGCCTGCCTCCATTGAAGCACCCATGAACAAATCCAGGTATCCTGCTATCCCAGCAACACCCGAACCTACCCAAGGTACCCCTACCGCCAACCTTTCTCCTTCCGCTAGTCGTTCCGGAAGACACGTCCGTTTCCCTCAGCACTAAGCTGATTATGAAACTCGAAGTGGGAAGCTTTTCGATTCATTACTTCAATAAATTGAGCGCTTTCACTTTTCACGGTCAACACTCTAGTAGGGAAAAAGTGTGGTGATTTGTACTCTCATTTTGATTGCATTATAACATCACGTATTTTGTCAACTGCATAATTCTTTTTGTTTCATAATAATAATAATAACGTTTATTCCCGA
>NW_008751887.1:825973-858833 GCF_000715545.1 Opisthorchis viverrini | reverse complement strand
AGAAATGGTGCATTCTTGTGAATGCCCACTCTATTTACCTTATATTCGTGAAATTTTTCCTGGCATACCTTTTCGCTCTTTTCCGGTATCTCTCGCGGGTCCTCGCGTTTAGTTTTTTGTTTTTTTGTGTTTCGTTTCCTCAGATTTCCCTCTTGAGACATTCTACATCGTGTAATTTGATTGCGTTCCATAATGTTGTCGAGTGTTTTTTTCCCGATTCTCCCTTCTTTTATGTGAATATTTTGTTTACTCACCATTCATCTATCTCGTAATTATATGGCTATGGAACACGATAAATAAACCATAATTCTTTTTCGTAGGAGGAATATGGCTCACGTCGTTTGAATCCAAACATAAGAAGTTGTTAACCGTTTTACGATCTTGGTGTTCGTCAATTTCAAGGTTCGATGTTTTCCTTCGACATAGTTTGCGTCGTCTAGTTGCCTACAAACAAGGAATTGCCTATGTTTTCGTTGAAATCGCACGCTGTTTTTACTCCCTTAGTTGGGAGTTTGGGAATGCATGGTGCGCATTCAATAAGCCTCTCTACAGGTAAAGTGCCCAAAAGATGTCCATTCTCGCCATTCTTGTTCAGTTTTATTGATGAGGTTGTTGGCCGACCACTTGAAAGTCTCTAATACCCCGATATTAGGATGCTTTCGGGTGGGGATTTTTTTTATCTGGAACATGCAGACGACATCATCCTCATTTTTGTAGAGGAACAGGGAGCTCACGTACTCCTATAAGGCTGACACAGATCATCAAATTTTTCAGCGCGTGCTAAGCGTTTAGAATGCGCATGAGGTATACTCATTGAACTTGCTGCGGAGAGTTCAGGAAGTGACGCTGGAAATTGTGGAACAGCGTGCGTATCACGAATGTTGCATCAGCTCTGGCGTTATTGTAGCAGGTTGTATCGTTGTACTGCTGCGAGACTTGACCACTTTGGTGTGATGATCCTAGTCCTCTTTTGTTCTTTGAACAGCGATTTGTCAGACGCGTAGCAGGAATTGGCTGAAACTAGCAACTTAGGAAATAGGCGATTGGGAGATGGGTTTTTGACAAGGCAGATGGTACTCTGCTCAAAGAATGCAGCCAGTGGTGCTGCAAATTGGCTGGACCATGTGTTACGGATACCGAGTTACCGCCTGCATAAATGAGTGCAGCTATCCGTGCCTGCGTCACAGTAACCGAGACTCATGGTAGGACAAAACATTATATGGCAAAAGGGGATGAAGAATGCTATGAAACTTTTGCATGTTGCTAGTCCCGCTCACGGTCCAGGATGAAATCAACATGAATATCCCTTTACTTGATTGGGGACAGTGAACTATATGGCGACTTACCGACATCTTGCTCTCCGTTTTTATGCAGACAGTGCCGGAGTTGTACGCATCTCGGTTGTTTACTTTAGACCAGCCCTAGGTCCTCTCCCTGTCCCGTTTTCTTTTGTCTTCCGGTTAACTGTACTTTAAATTTATATACTTGTGCAACAGCAAAGCAGCAGTGTTCTAATCTGGTGTTGATTTCTTTAATGATGATAAGGTAATCTAAGTGAATGCTAGGGCTATCCACGTGAGATTCATGGAAAGCCTGACGACATCAAGGACGGCCTCAACTTTCACACCTACGACGAAGAGTTCCTCCCTAGTATTCACACGCTCTTCTTGAAGCTTACGTCTGTACTTTGAAACCGCTCATGAGTCTGTCTTGCATTGTAACAACTTCTGAATGCGAGTATCCCACAAAAATTGGAGGGTCAATTCCGAAAACTTGCCTTTATTGTATCTTTTCAGCCTGATTTGGCACACCTATCATCCAGCCGAAAGCTTTTCAAAGCATACAAACAGTGCTCTGTTATTATGGGGCTCTATTTGAAGACATAACAGGCAATCGTAAGAGTTTTCAACGAACCAGCTGTACATTGGACGTTCTAGTCCTTGACTGGGGACGAAGCGTTTGCAAGGTAATTGTCAAGCTCGGTAAACAGCTGAACGACCAGATGATCTTCTACCGGTGTAACGGTGATACTACTGATGAGGAGGCACGGGGGTAGTATGTGTTGTTTGTGGAATTTCGCCTTGCATCTCTTGAAAAGGGGAGATCTGTTGCGGAATTTGTGGAATCGCTTTGTAACAATTGCTTGGATTTGAGCGAGGAACGGTTGGAGCCAATGAATATCCAGGAATGTTCAGGAAGATGAGTTCAAGAGAAGANACGACATCAAGGACGGCCTCAACTTTCACACCTACGACGAAGAGTTCCTCCCTAGTATTCACACGCTCTTCTTGAAGCTTACGTCTGTACTTTGAAACCGCTCATGAGTCTGTCTTGCATTGTAACAACTTCTGAATGCGAGTATCCCACAAAAATTGGAGGGTCAATTCCGAAAACTTGCCTTTATTGTATCTTTTCAGCCTGATTTGGCACACCTATCATCCAGCCGAAAGCTTTTCAAAGCATACAAACAGTGCTCTGTTATTATGGGGCTCTATTTGAAGACATAACAGGCAATCGTAAGAGTTTTCAACGAACCAGCTGTACATCGGACGTTCTAGTCCTTGACTGGGGACGAAGCGTTTGCAAGGTAATTGTCAAGCTCGGTAAACAGCTGAACGACCAGATGATCTTCTACCGGTGTAACGGTGATACTACTGATGAGGAGGCACGGGGGTAGTATGTGTTGTTTGTGGAATTTCGCCTTGCATCTCTTGAAAAGGGGAGATCTGTTGCGGAATTTGTGGAATCGCTTTGTAACAATTGCTTGGATTTGAGCGAGGAATGATTGGAGTCAGTGAATATCCAGGAAAGCTCAAGAAGACGCGTTCAGGGGAAGATGGATATCCAGTTTTTGTAAATAAGATGCAAATGAGAATTTTGCTTCCCTGTCCAGTGGTCTGTAAACGGTCAGTTGGTATTTTCTAATAAATAACTCCGCAGCGAGGAACTTCTTCCTTTCACCAGCACGCACTACCAAGCTACCAATATTTCGATACACTGACAACCTTGCACCTTGTTGACTATTGATTTTTTATGAGGCAGTGCTCTCAGCCTTAAAAAAGCACTAGATCACTTTGCATTAGGCCACCGTAAGAGAAATGAGGGATTCGATAATTGACAAAGCCTTTTCGTAGTATTTCAAGTTCCATGTGCGTTACTGACGATCCTATGCCCTAAGGACATGTCAATGTTCGGTGGATGGACCCAAAGTGGCAAGCATTTAAATTAGCACAATACTATACCGAATTTCCTTATTATCCTCAGGTATGTCTTTTATGTATTGATTGTTTCCATAAAAAAATAGAGGAACGGGTTAATGAGGCTCAACAGCCCATAATTTTCAAAACCAGCAATGTCGCCAGAATGATGAATAAAGCACCACTGGAACGCAAATAGGGCCTGATGTTCGTCTGGTTACTAAACGTTTGTTTTAATTCGTCGTTTTTATCTTTGAAACTATCTTTATGCATCTAGGAGACTATCAAATGGAGAAGCTGATGTCCCTGAACTTCTCATGATAACCGTTGTTTAGAAGAGGCCACACTCTTGCAATAGTTCATTGGACATTATGCTATGCCGAGGTGTTCCAGACTCACTTTTTACCTTGGCTACATTCGGGATCCCGATATTGCTCTCCGGTTGAAGGATTTGGTTAATTGATACTTCTGATTGAATGAGCAAAATGCAAATAAAAATACACATGATAACTTGTTTTGTATCACACCATACGTTTTTTAGGTGGGAAAGTTTTTTTGCACGTGGGTAACAGTAGGATTTACTGTTTCGCTCAGATATTATCCAAGAAAAAAATTGTGTTGATGGAAAACCAAACTGCAAGTGGTAGGGTGTCAATGTTGACAAGTGAGAACTGACATCTGGCTAGGTAAGTGGAGTTTTCGCAGCCTCTGTTTACGCGATGTAGAATGTGCACCGTAGCAATGAGATTGATGAGGGAGCTGCTTAGGAAAATTCCCCCTGCTTGTTGCGTTTTTTTCGACGTAGATAAGATGCCACCGTAGCAGACCTAGTTGTATGTAAATAAGCTAGTTATGGGATTGTGTGAGTTCGATTTAGCTTTACTGATGTGGAATTAGGTTGATACAAGAGTAAAATTATTCTATCGTCAGGAGACCCGACATTTCCACCGTATAATCTGTAAAATTCGCCACTTTGTTGTGAATACTTTTAGCCCCGAAATTGCCATTTGATTGGCCTAATTTCCGGCTGTTTTCGAGGGTACTCTGTATTCTGACACAGGGGTCCATCAGCCCCTGGTATTGCTTCGCCTTCTTACCGTACACGTAACCGTTGTGTAATTGACATTACATAAAGACCCAGAGTAAGCTGACTCGATGCCAATGCGTCTTGAGGTTACGAACTGATAAGGGCCTGATGATCTTGCCCCAAAATTGTGCTCAACGTTGTCTTTGCACATTTTCGGTCATTCACTTTAGAAGCCATTTCTTTGCTGTTGTTTGTGAACAGCAGATTTTTTATGATGTTTGAGACATTCGATCTGATGTCGGTGACGCTGACTTGGTGGAATTACAAAACGAATTTCTCAAGGCTACAACTGTAGAGCCGAGTAAATTCAGATGGCCATATCTTGCTGATGGTATTAGTATCTTTAATGTGCTTTCGGGTTTACTTTCAGTCGTAAGCCACCTCCGATTGATTGGGAAACACGTGAGAACCAGCTTAAAGTGAACCACGTGAGCGTAATTTTTTTGTTAACTTAATTAGGAGATGGGGCAATATTCCCACAATTCAAAGCAAATTGTGAGAAGAACCCGTTTAGAATTATCGCTAAAGTATTCAGCGAAGATCGTTCACGTGAACCTGGTGCAAAGTTATCAGTATGCTTAATTAAGTGCTTGCCTATCCAACCAGTGAGTAAACTCAAACGCACTCACTACGCTTCATTGTAATAAACGGTTCATTAGCCACAATCTATCCACGCTTTTATGGGTTTTTCATTCAATTTGCCAATGATAAACCAACAAATCGTTGCCATTGTACGCTTATCCATCTTCGATGTACTCACTAACGGAGGTCGAGCAAATCTAACTCATTAATAAAATATAAATACGCAGTTTGTAACACCATTTCACGTGGTTATCTAAGGGGAAGTGGCGATGGAATAACAAAGCCCCGCTAAGTAGTTAATGCTTCTGAGTTCACAACTCACCCCGTTTATCTACTCAAACAACCATTCTTGAATATCATTCTTGATCATGGGTAATCGTAACTGAGATCATATTGGAGATCACATTGAGACCAAATTGACAACCACTAACCCACCGCTACGCACCACTACGCTCCCCAAAAACGCACTGTCACCTCGATTGGTGATGAAACGTTTGCAATCGAATTGCCCAGCTCAGCGAACATGCTAACGACCATATTGGAACCAGGTTTTGTGGTTTATAGTACAAGCAAATCCTTCGGCGGAGACTTTGGAAGTGACATATCAATACCGGTCTACGAAAAAATATCCACTACGCTCCCCAAAACGCACTGTCACCTCGATTGGTGATGAAACGTTTGCAATCGAATTGCCCAGCTCAGCGAACATGCTAACGACCATATTGGAACCAGGTTTTGTGGTTTATAGTACAAGCAAATCCTTCGGCGGAGACTTTGGAAGTGACATATCAATACCGGTCTACGAAAAAATATGAAAAGACTGATACATATATGTCAGAATCACTGTCCGTCGACCGAAGCATTTTACTTACCTGTAGAGTTCCATTCAACCACACGAGGTCCTGCAAATTACGGCAGATTGTTCCAGCAGTCAAGAGTGTACACATAAATTCAAAATTATATCCCAGAGAATTCCAGTAGCATTCACTTTTCAGTGAACTAACGGCAAAAGTCGTTATTTTTCGTTGGATTTTCGACAAATGGCACACCTGGTGAAAATACTTCATTTCTACCGATAAATGCGAAGGACACTACGAATTGATGAACAACTTCCGCACTAAATTCAGTCCTTAGTTGTTTTCACTCACATGATTTACGAACTCTTAGATGATCTTTCGAGGATTGCGTAACAGATTGCTGGAAGGAAAGCTGGGAGAGTAAAAAACTAAAAGCCGATTAGGCTACTGGGGTGCGATGTAAACCAAATTGGTTTGTGAATGTCTTGATATTGCTCATAAAATTTACCGGTATTACTCACAACAGGGTAAGACAACGGAAGCAGCTTCCCGATAATCAGAAATCTTGAGAATTGTCAACGACGAACTACTTCCTTTAAAACTCATCAAGTAGGCATACTCTCTAAAGTATCGGCAACCTTTAATCACTTGAAAAATACTTAGGACCGATTTGGTAGTCATCGTTTTCGAAGACGTTTCGTGACAATCGGTAGATTTATTGCTGCCTTAGACACGGGACATAGAATAGATCTGGAGAACGTAGAAGTTTTAAGACGGGGACTGCGATTCACACCACAGCGGCTGATAGCCGAGACAGTGGAAATTACTAGGTATCACAGCGTGAACAGAATCGAGGGTGTGGAGCTGGCGAGCCTATGGAAAGCGATCCTAGATAAGCCGAGTTGACACGTGACGGTGTGGTTGTCAATCCACGTAGGATAATTAGAAAAAACCGGGGAGTGGGGTGGAAATCCCAATCCGACCAAATGTCACGACACCCCTCTTACCCAACTATCTTAGCACTAGCTCACCCACACAGACTGACAGGAGGTTCAAACGAAGTTCAAGAGGGACCATCAAATGAACCGAACCAGAAGAACTAGACCCTAGGCTGGACCCAAACTCATATAGGTTTCCATACCGACCCAACACTTGTTCAACCGCTCTAACACACTCAACACCCAAAAGAGATTTAGCTTGACTTAGCTGATTGGTTCTCCTTCCGCCTTAAGTCTCCACCAAACTCGGAACCTAGTTACTTGGCCTGACGAAGCTTTTCTGCCAAAAGCGAAACGTTGCCCAACAATAAATCTACCGATTGTCACCAAATGTAAACTGGTACTAATCTTAGCAACATGATGTTCCTCCCCTTCAAATATGTGTTCTGCATTCGAGAGTTCTCTGGGGGAGGGTGCAACCGGCAAGCACCCTGTGACATGGTCTGTTTACTGTATATAGGAATTTCATTTGTATTTAAAGGACGCCACGCTGTGGAACTGTCAGTAGTCTTCAACCTGTGACCTAAGCAATTGTAAGCTATTCCTTACCAATGCAAAGACAAGTAGAAGACATCAAGCCATTAAAAAATTTTAACAAGGTGAAAACATTGGCAATTCTCCTTCCTAAGTCTCCACCAAACTCGGAACCTAGTTACTTGACCTGACGAAGCTTTTCTGCCAAAAGCGAAACGTTGCCCAACAATAAATCTACCGATTGTCACCAAATGTAAACTGGTACTAATCTTAGCAACATGATGTTCCTCCCCTTCAAATATGTGTTCTGCATTCGAGAGTTCTCTGGGGGAGGGTGCAACCGGCAAGCACCCTGTGACATGGTCTGTTTACTGTATATAGGAATTTCATTTGTATTTAAAGGACGCCACGCTGTGGAACTGTCAGTAGTCTTCAACCTGTGACCTAAGCAATTGTAAGCTATTCCTTACCAATGCAAAGACAAGTAGAAGACATCAAGCCATTAAAAAATTTTAACAAGGTGAAAACATTGGCAAATAAGAGACTTGCCCTGTCCTTCATTTGTGTAGGCTTCAATCGATCGAGCAACTGTATAAATGATCTCTCGCGATTTTAGGTTAATCTACCGACTAGGCCATCAACTCAAGTCAAGAAGAGTTCAGTAATGTGATAAGATGATGTAGCAGCCATGTTACAGACATTATTTGTAGTGATGGTTCACCGATTAAATTTGGTGGCTAACACAAGATAGTTCCGATATGCTTTTCATCATTCATTTTTTAGAACCAGAACACACCTTATCTTCTTTCCAAGGAAGAGCCTTGACAAATGATCCCAACGGTTAAACTCCGGTGACTCGAAAGCTGAATTTATATAACATTATTTTTTCCCTGAGTTTCGTGTCCTCTTTGTCAGGGTACAAATGCAAATAGTACCATCGACTGGCTACAGCTGTTCTGGATTTGAGCGTACCATTCTAACCTGATAAACTAGCAGGCAGTTAAAACATCACTGGAACATATCGCTTTTGCTCACATTGACTAATGTCGATTTCAGATATGAGAAAATCGGGTTCAAAGTAAAGCTCAGGATAAGCACTTTCTGAAAGAGAGAGCTTTTAACAAAAGTGTGATTTTGGAGGATTCGAAGATGTCTTCCAACTGGACGGAGCAGTGCCTTTATTGTGGCACACCGAGCATGCATGCTGATGGCTATGAAGAGGGGAATCACAGTCATATGAGGTGACCCTAGGCAGATTAGTCAAGTGCTACTTTTATGTACTGATTTTCACTCGGACAAGTAAAACGAAAATTGAAGAAAAGCTGCAAATTAATTTGTCATAGCGAGTGCCTTAGCTTCAAAAGTCAATCTGCCCGACCTAAAATTTTGGCATTTGATTAGGTGCACAATCTATTTTGACATTTTCTCACCATAAACTAGAAGTCATTCACTAGGAGCATGAGTTGTAAAACTTTGTGAATACATCAACGATTTATAATGCCGGAATAAGACTGCCGGTCAAAATCAGAGTTTGTTAAAAAACAATTTCTTGTTGCTTGTCGGAGGGTTCAGTCTTTAGATTCTTGACCGATGTTCCGAGTCCGGAAAACCTAACCCAAACCCGAACAACTTCGACTAGCAATGGCAGTTTGGTTGTACCCTAATTTTCTTCTTCACTTAATCTATCCAGGATTTGGTTCACTGAATTTGAAAGGCTATTTTGATCGTAAACCGCCACATGTTAAATTGTCTCATTAGGTCAACCCACGACAATTCGTTTGTTGCTGGGCCTCCAAGAGCATCCAAGTTTTTAGTGGTCAGTGAAGTTTTTGCTTCTGCCTAGCTGGTCGACCTTAAAGGGATCCGACCCACCTTCTCTTTATGAAGCCTGAACTCACTCCATATAGCAATCATTAGGTTGTTCTCCACTCCCACAAGATAAAGCCACGATCGTGGAATTTGGAGAAGGGGAGTTTCTTATCAAGATTCAGTTAACTACCATACCTAATCGACGACCCAGTGTGCATTAACGATTGCAGCTGGTAGATTGGATGAGGTCAAACGATCATCAGAACAGATCCTCGGGTCCGAATTCCTATCAGCTGTCAGCCGCAGCAATTAAAGCTACGGTGGATGTCACTGCTGTTTCTCAGTCAAGTGTCAAGTGTTGTTAATACGTGCTACGATATTAAGTTCGACGAATTTGTGACGAATCAGACAAAGGCTAGTTTACATTGGCGGGAATTTCATCTGTGTTCTAGCCAGCCATTGACTGAGAGAGGATGGTGCAGCTGTAAAAGAACGAATCAAGTGGGTTCATTTCGTTTTTGTTTTCAAAAAAGGCAGGAAAAAGGTCAGCGTAGTTTTCTAATTTTACCACCGTTTTATTTACTACGCTATTTTTGATAGAATAAGCCCACCAGACACTTCCCCTAGAGAGTCACTTTCTTATAAAAGAAAACGTCTTGTATATGCTGGCAACAAGGCACCATAAAACAAATCTCAGACCGCAGAGCCGAAACATATTATTTAAAACCCTCTTTTTCTGATCTTTCATTAGGTGACTAATAATCTATTTGGTAGTGTAGTTGAGCAAATCAAAAGTCATCTGAGCAAACACCAATAAATACAGCCAAGATTCCCGTCGTTCTGTGCACGGACAAACCTAATTAGAAACTATAGAGTAGAAGAATACAAGAGTGAAAGCCAAGAGTGAACTTACGAAGCGGAGTGCTGGCCACAGAATATAACAGCGAACAGAACAGAAGCACGATTTGAAACATTTTGCAGGCTTAAACGTCCCATCGACATACATATTCTGTCATGGATTATATGGCTTTCAGACAATCAACCTGTGTTCAAAATAGTTCGACCTATGCTGTTGTACTCATAGACGAGTGGGTGGCACACTGCATAAGGTGACAAGAAAGCGAAAATGTGTTTTGTTCACCTTCTAACTGAGACATTAGAAGCATAGTCAAAATGTGCATACCAAACCACACATAAATATTAGGCTGGTACGCGAAACACGAGACATTCAAGATCGCTAGTACTCGCCAAATAGCCCCATCTTTTAGTGTAGTTGATTTCACAATTTTTCGCGTGAAATGGTAAAATGGACCCACACTTCCAAATTACCTCCGAGTATATCAAAAAAATTTTAAGTTTTGTACTGACTTATGTTTATTAGGCCTCGGATTAGGCCTCCCCAAATACTTCTTTCATTGTGGACGTCAGCTTTCGGCCGCTAGGTACAGCGCAAGTTCGCTGGTTCAGGAAGTGTTTACTGGCCGAAACACGAGTTTGCCGATAATCGGACAACCGAAACGCTTTAGGTCTAAAAGCACTCAAATAGTACCAATAATTACCTGTGACCGGAAGCTTTACTACGCAATACGTTTACAGATTGATTGATTGTTTCACGCAAACAATTCTACAGTCGTTTTTACTATCCAAACTACCGTTACGTATAGATGGAAAATACGATTTGAGGTGTCTTCAAATGCATTTTTTCGAATCACATATGAATTCTGACACCAGTGAACAACAATGAATCTTTGTATTTCCAGTGCGGTAGATTTCACGATATGTGGAGGAATAGAAACATATGAATGCGTGTCCCCATCACAAATAACCGGCTAACCAGATCACTGTTTTTTCATCCAAGAGGCACGGGTACATTCATAATCAGAACGTACACGTAAAACCCATGGGAAGACAGTATAATGTGTTAGAAATTGATGCATATGGTGAAAGTGTAATATGGTCAAAAGAGTTGTCATCTTTTTGGCCTCTGGAAACCATGAATTATCGCGGTGGAATATAAAACACTTTGAACTAAAGCATGAAATGTCAATAATATGACCCCACTCACTCCATCTGGAGCTTTACAATGGACTAGGACCCATTGGTGGCAGTCTTTTGATTTACCGGAGGCAACATAAAGGATGACAGTCGGTAAGTGGTGAGTGTATAGATGTGTGAGGGGTGCTGAGTACCCTTCACGAGTGGGATAAACTGATGACAGAAAGAATGTGTAGAGTCGAAGTCCAGTCAAGTGAGTGTTTCATAACTTCGGGAAATTGCACCGTATAGCCGTTGAATGGATGGCCTATCACGTGACCATGTGATGGAAGCATTTTTGTAGCACAGATCAAGGTCGTTTGCTCGGGGTCAGTTAATGTGATTGTGTAGAAGAGGCGGAAGAATCTGTCAACCGGAGCAATAAGCAGGGCACTGCAGATCTAAAAACAAAGTAGCAGAAATCCAAAAATTTCAAAGCTAATTAGTTGGGAAGACGGTTGCCGGGTAGTCTACACAAAAAATGATGTGCTTTCGTGCTTTTGTGTTCGTACTTTAAACTAAACCTGCATCTGTATATGGCAACGTCTCCTACCACATAGAAGTACTCCATCCTACGTCATGGTTTCAATGTTAGGCAGAAACGGACGCACTAGCCTTCTAACAATTGCATAACAAAAACCTCCCTATGGAATTCTCATTAGCATGACTATCTTCATGGGCTCAAAAGAAGAAAAATACCACACCGGGGCCTTATGTGTACTTACTGAACTGAGCAGAGAACAGTATGGATGCGTGGGCTTCCACATAGTCTGTATATTTTCCAGATACTCTGAGTGTGGTCAAGCAAACCCGCTGCTAGTGAAACCGTGCTACTGTCAACTGTTCAAGCTGGTGCTTCGCTGAACAGCTGGGTAAGTGTCGGTAGAGAAAGAGGAAATCACAAAGTGGCTGCAGAACGTATCATTTTTTATGCCTAAAACAGGATATCATAAACAGGAATTAAGTCAACTGCAAATGTCAGGAGAACGAAACTGCTTCTCTCGGTCCACAGGGTCCGGGAGTGATCAAGAGACTGACTAAATTGGATATATACATCACGAAAGCTCCCCTGGATATACGAAATGCAATCCACATTCATTCTTGGGGGTTAGTGCCTCTACTGTTATCTGGTGACTCGGCAACTTCCATGAACAATTCAGGGCACAATGTCGCATATCTTGGATGGAAGCATTACGGTCTTGAGCGAACAAGCCACATGCCTTTTAAACTGATTACTGACGGTTGACAAGCAAAACCTAACATCACGCAAAAGTAGAACGCAAATTCTCAATCGCTGAATACCCTTTAAAGTATTCAAGTGTGATCGCAAACACTCGTTCGTTTGTCCACCCAAAAAGCAATCCAACTTTGTTTATCACATCTCTCTTGTTAGAATCGCACTATTACTGCCCAGGTGCAACTGTTCTTGTTAGTCTGCACAAAAATCAACTTCTGATTTCATGAGAAATTAATGACGATCCTTCTCCTTTGTTGTACCTTTGGGATATCCAAAATTTTAGGTAAACGAGCGATTACCATTCTGACAACATATCAACATACGCTCACTTATTCGTACTGAAGCATTGTGTTGTATATATGTAAAAAATGAATTTCTGGGATAAACAAGATGCCAGTGTAACTGAGAAGATGTGTGAGAAGATGTGTCTTGGTCTATTTTTTGTTTTATTTATGGTTTGGGTTGTAGGCTAATCGAAGCACAAGGACATATATAAGATGCTTATTATATCTATCCTTGGGATACACATTCTTTTTGAGCAGATATTCTGAACGGTTCACACTCAAAACTATATAATCAACTAAACAAATTTCAATCCTGAAGAAGCCCGTCTACATACGGCTCTCAGTCGAAGGTGACTAGATAGCTGGACGGAGTTACCAGAAGGCTTGGAAGTATTGCAGCTAACCTCTGTTTGACTTTTGGTTCCAGCCTTACCATTTGGTTCGGTTTGAAGGACCTATTGCCAAGTTCCTAGACCAGCTTCTGCGTGAACTACTTTGTAAACTCGTGTCCACCATCATACGTGGGTCCTAAGGCAAGACACAGACAGACAGAATACGAGAACTCAATCCCTTGTCTCTGACGGGAGGCTAGAATAAACCGGATTCAAGTGAACTTGCATCAGATCTAGCTGGTCACATCAAAGACAGAGAGAACATCCAGTGTCGCATACCAGGTACCTTTAGTCTGGTCACGACCCGTACGAGCCCGATTACTGTCGATCGCACAGACAATATGGATCCGACTGCATGACCCATAAATTTGCGTCTAAAGTAAACTTATGTGATCTCGCAGTATATTTTCATAAAAGAAACTACTCACAAAGTTTGTGAAAGCTGTTGGTAATGTGTTGGAATATTGGTAGCTCGGGTGTATTGGTTGGTAATTGATCAGGTGGCTGTTGATCTATTCGCCGAGCTTGGCAATTGATTTGCAAACGTGTCGTCACCATTCGAGGAGACATCTTCAGTGCGCTGTTGGTTGGTTGTTCTGAAAACTCATCGACAGCCCACGATCGGTTTCGCCCTTCTTGGGACTCATCAGGTAGGCGCAGTCCCCGAGTTTCCGTCAACCTTATGATCTACTTGAACAGCACATTCATTTGAAGGACATCATAAACGAGAGATTCAGTTGAGCCTCCCGTAAAAACCAAATTGATTTGCAAATGAGTGTATTTCTCGTAAACTTATGTGACTTATTTATTAGTGCTGGCCTGCGAAAAGATCCAGTTCCACAAGCCTAACCAACACTGACATCACTCATTGCAACTTGCAACAGGCACCTAACTGATTGTGGAGTACAAACCCATTGCAACCTAAATGTTCTTTAAAGACAGAATACGAGAACTCAATCCCTTGTCTCTGACGGGAGGCTAGAATAAACCGGATTCAAGTGAACTTGCATCAGATCTAGCTGGTCACATCAAAGACAGAGAGAACATCCAGTGTCGCATACCAGGTACCTTTAGTCTGGTCACGACCCGTACGAGCCCGATTACTGTCGATCGCACAGACAATATGGATCCGACTGCATGACCCATAAATTTGCGTCTAAAGTAAACTTATGTGATCTCGCAGTATATTTTCATAAAAGAAACTACTCACAAAGTTTGTGAAAGCTGTTGGTAATGTGTTGGAATATTGGTAGCTCGGGTGTATTGGTTGGTAATTGATCAGGTGGCTGTTGATCTATTCGCCGAGCTTGGCAATTGATTTGCAAACGTGTCGTCACCATTCGAGGAGACATCTTCAGTGCGCTGTTGGTTGGTTGTTCTGAAAACTCATCGACAGCCCACGATCGGTTTCGCCCTTCTTGGGACTCATCAGGTAGGCGCAGTCCCCGAGTTTCCGTCAACCTTATGATCTACTTGAACAGCACATTCATTTGAAGGACATCATAAACGAGAGATTCAGTTGAGCCTCCCGTAAAAACCAAATTGATTTGCAAATGAGTGTATTTCTCGTAAACTTATGTGACTTATTTATTAGTGCTGGCCTGCGAAAAGATCCAGTTCCACAAGCCTAACCAACACTGACATCACTCATTGCAACTTGCAACAGGCACCTAACTGATTGTGGAGTACAAACCCATTGCAACCTAAATGTTCTTTAAAGATTTGAAATCGTTTCACTTTGGTCACCCAATTATCATACATAATGGAAAGATCAGTTGCAAACTGCTGCTTTGTTTTCTATAATAGCCTGTTTATCTGCACACTCGCGAGCATGGGCGATGGTACTGAGTCTTCAGGACTCCAAATGTCCAAAACAGTCTTCCTTACTAATACGCTCATTCCAGAGGTTAACAAAAGTTTCTCTCCGCATAAAACTGATGTTTTCCATATCATGTTCGTTTTGTTCCAATGCAAAAGTTTCATCTAACAATTTTCCCTCTCATCGTCAGTGATGATTTGGCTTCCTCCTTTACAACAATCTTAATCAATGAATGAGTATTATTTCATGACTTTTCTTTTTATCTCCCTTTTTCGTGGACACGATTCAAAATATGTAGGCTGCGCAACACGGCGCCTCCCCGATAACAACTGAGAATGAATTTTTCTGTAGTGGAACCTACGCAGTAGA
This sequence comes from Opisthorchis viverrini, assembly GCF_000715545.1. Taxonomy (NCBI): domain Eukaryota; kingdom Metazoa; phylum Platyhelminthes; class Trematoda; order Opisthorchiida; family Opisthorchiidae; genus Opisthorchis; species Opisthorchis viverrini. The sequence goes on along the minus strand of NW_008751887.1, from coordinate 843,754 downwards.
CCACTCAACAAGTTAGATCACAGTTCGCTCAACCCACCTTAATCACTGGGGTTAGATGTACCCAGTTTCAATTGTTTCACGAGATTTTACAAACCCTAACACTGATCGCGTTCACAGTAGTACAGTGAATTTGTGTGCGAAAATTAGGCCAGTGTATTCGCGAAAGTGTCTTCTTTTGCGTCATATGAATCAATGCTAGAAGTTCGTCCCAATGAGTAAAAGGGTGTAATATCCTGGCCAGTTTGCTGATGGCTATAAACCTGAATTCATTGGATCAAGATGCATTCAAACTCATACAAAGCCAGGCAAATCAACTAGATGCGGCACTCAGTCGGTAGATGGGTTTACCTAATTAACGCGCATAATCAAAAGGTAATTTTCTTCGCTCAAGAGCTTGTCGTTTTTCAAGACAGTTTCGGTGGAGTTGACAGTTCCTGAAGAAGTTCAAACCTTCCGGATTTGTTTCTTCAAACCTTAGACTTAGTGTTCACAACTTAACTGGAAGACCCTCGTCCTAGAATGGTACAATATCCCCAGGCCATTTCCAGCTAGCCATCTTTCCAGGTAAAAAAATGCTGGAATTTTGAGAAAGAATGGTTGGTTTCCTGATACTCGTAAATGAAGTCATTCTATAAAGCTTGATCAATGGTATTCCGATCGCAAAGCAAGCAGGAAGTGTTGCCTTTGATGCGTGGTGCTGTTCGTCTTGCGCGCTGCAGATGGAGTGACATTTAAAGTTGTTGAAGCGCGTCCCGCGCTTCATGTACTTCTTCAACCGGAGTGTCGGAATCTAGGGTGCCGGTTTGCATCAGTCACTCTCAACGGCTCAAAACCCACAACTTTCTCTGTTAACATGCACACAAACCCGGCTTTAGTGCATCGCCGCTTTCACCGACTCACTTCAATCAGGCTCAGTGGTGGAGTGAATGAGACATTCCACCAGACACTTTTGCAATTGGGCCAAATATGCACTCAGTTACCTACACGCTGAAAATCTGTGGTTTTCACTATGTGGTCGATGCTTAGGGGTACTTGGAGGGGGATTAATTCACCTAACATTTTCACCAAGTTTTAATTGAAATATAGATGACTTAGCCACCATATTGTGATCGTGGTCTCATGAGTACCCTGATCGCATCGCTCTGAGTAACTGAAAGATGTTGACTCTGACCTGGTAATGTTGCAGATCAACTGAACATGCAAAAAAATCCGCTTTAAGCCGTTCAGAACTTGTCTTTGTCCGGTTTCAAGTGCAAATCACCACATTTTTGCTTTGTGCAATCCCTTAAAATTTTCATTTTTGTGAAGCCATTTACATACTCCTATAAGACATTACTTCAGATTTTGATAAAAGCGCGTATCCAAGATATAGCGATCATGAGGTCGATGGTCTGCGTTGTGACGCCTTCAGTGGCTGCTACCTGGGAAACCTTTGGTTTCACAGCAAAGCAACATGCCCTTGTTTGGTTCTTCCCGTGTCCGCCGATGCATGGCTTAAGACGTTCATGCTTACCCGTATAAAAGCACACACACTAACAACAAACGCTTTATTTGGTCATTGTGCCTCAGCTTCACCGCCCAGTTGGATGCCACATAATATTCTCTGTCGTCTCATCCCTGGTAGGCCAGTATCCCTGGTAATCTAACCACAATCATCGCTTATTTTTGCACAGGTCCACCATAGAATACGTTTTCTCCGTTGTCTCACTCTAAAAATCTGTTCAGAATAACATGTCGGACCCAGTACCTGTCTTTGTTACAGGTCTCGCTTGTTGATTTCACCGCTGGTTCCGCGGGTCATATGATAGCCCAGGTAACTCTTACGGCTTCACAGGAAAAGGGCACACTAAACCATAAGGTTGCATTAAGCAGGGCCAACAATAAGAACCCATAAAATCCAAAACAGACCGGATGAAATGTTTCTCGTCAGTTAACCTCCCTAAGAGTCAAAGAAGCCCCCAGAATCCTTAAGTGTGCACTCGTCAAACCCATTCCTTGGTCGTCCCAGTTGCCACAGTCAAACAGCGCGAAACGGTTTTTAAATCCCGAGGGTCTTTTGCTACTCGACTCAATCTTTCCGAAGGAATAAATATAAAGCGCCCATCTCAGAAATGGATGCAACCTAGCTGAAGTTTTATATGCACATGTGCTCCGCCACAGCCAAAAACGGGTTTTATTTCCCCTCACCTCAAAACATGGTAAATACACCAAACACAACGCGACCCACAGGTACGCTTTCCCCAAACTCCAACCCTAAATCTGAAGCTCACCTCCTTTCGCCAAAATTTTAACAAGTCAACCTTGCTCCCCGTGCAATTTTAGAACAATTTATAGACAATACCACTTTTATCTCGAAACCCAAACTTTTGTCCAGATCCCTCTAAACCACAAGCTGTCGAACAACTTTAGGTGCTGTTGACTCACCTCGCTCCACTACGCCACGAATCCAATTCCCTTACCGCCCACAATATAATATCTTTTACAGTAGGGTATGCATTGAGCTCCCTCCCCGGATTCATCTTTACTAATTATCGCTCCGTGAGTTGTAATCCAGTGGGACTTACGAATAAAATACCGCTGTCACATGTCCACTGTGCTTGTGTTAGCAACCTAAAAACTGTCGGGCCATAACGTGTCGCTTTTGTGTCCTCTCGCTTGGCATTCACTGCTGGGCTTTTGGTGCCACGGAGGGTAGGAGAATACAGATCGTGATTCGGTCGGACTTAGTTTCACACTCAGAAGTACCAATGGCGGATATGCCAACATGCGCGGCACCTTTACTGTTTTTCGGAAGTCTCAAATCCCCAGTGATTTAACAGGCCGGGTTCCTTTAGCCTGGTCTTAGTAGGCGGAATGCTGACCTGATCGGTTTTGATCTACTTGGCTCACTATGGTCACCCAAATGGTCTTATTCACCTGTTCCCATGAATGATGTGTTTTTCTCGAACCTGTTCCATATTTTTCACAGGCCCACCCTGCTTCTCGGTGGTTACAGCTCCCGAGTCTCAACCATCGTTTGGCAATTTTTATTAACCGTCAAGACCGGTTTTGAATCTCTGCTCCTCAAAATTATATCCAACACAGAATAGCGGCACCGTCATCATGCCATAACGAGATTCTGCCAATGATATCGGCTACCTTTTCCATTGCTGAGTCTTACCAATGGCTGTTAATGCCACAATTCGGCCTCACTAGGGCCCCGATGGCCATCCTTTTCTATCATTGGAGTGCTGCGTTACCCAAGATGCAATAGCATTTACGATCTACTCGAATTTGACTTATGCGTGGCAACGGTTCTGAAATCAGCCGGCACTTGGAACCGTTGAACCGGTCACACCTTTGGGACTGGCTAGAGGACCAACATCGTGAAGTAGTTATTAGAAGCCTGGAACCCTGCTACTCACTGCCACACTGACCTAACATCATTGTCTACTCTTTGCGCGCTTCTCACGATCGAGCTTCTTAAACGAGATCTTAATTAGCTTACATGAACTTCGAGATTAGCAACCACCTGTACTTCAGTTTGACAGATATTCTGGTGTCCCGTGCGTCGATATGTCAAGGTCACTCCGTCAAGGTAGATACCTGAGGACGACGGCAGCGTTATAAAAAAGTAATTCGCTTGATAAAACTGGATAAAACAAACTTTTCGGGGATTGTCTAGTCCTATGCAGTAGGTTACTCTGCCCAGGAGTGTAAATGTAGATCGTTAACTCATCAACATTCACCAGATCAATCAGCAGTAATTACATTTGTCTCGAGTGCATCATTGTCAGAGATGTCTTAGCCGAGAGGCAGATAAACCGTGAAGTTGTTTGGAACTCAAATTTCTACGAAGGAAATAAGGGGAATAATTGTACAGAGGTAGACTCTCCTGCAACTGTTTTCAGTGATTTTGTTGGAGATAATGATTTGCGATCAAAGTAACGGCGCAAGCACATGGGGTTTTTGTATGTGGGGCTCTGGCCCGCTCGATTATCCCGCTGGCTAACGGTACCCAACGGACCGCTCGTTTTATCATGCTGACTATTTGTTGAAGAATCCTGACCACTGTAGGGAGAAGATCTGCGGACTTCCCATTAGAGTGAGTACACTTGTAGCACAATATTGTTTCTGTTTATCTGCCCATCCCTACCGAATTCTCAGAGAAGTCGCTGTGAGGTGACCCACAAAAAAGCTTACATCTGACGTCATCTTGGACCGAAACTTTGAAATTTAGCACAGAGTGTCTCATTAATCGGTGCGCATCAGCATTTGAGGCCTTGAAGCAATAGATTTAAAACTGTGCATATGTGTTGCACCAACAGTACTCATGTTTTATAACTTCAATTCGAAGCAGAGACTATGGAGCATGTGAGGCGTTTTGAACATCGTCAAGGCTAACCAGTCGGTTTTGGCAAAAATTTTACATGGTTGCTGAATTTGTGATCTGTCAAAGAAGACCAGATTACACCCAACTGAACTTCGTCCTGAGAGCTTCGACAAAGAAGGCCAATGGAAGGTGGCGAGACTAATCTTTGTGTGGATGACACAATCTCAAGTCTTCGACCGGCATAGTGAAAATTTCGCTCAGTACAGCTCCACACCAGTGGATATCAATTTAGGGTTCAGCCTCTTTGCCCATAAACATCTCTAAAAGAAGCATTTGCATACTGTTTTGTTTATGAACACCCTGCGTGCCCGCGAACTTATGGACTCATGTAGTGCAACGTCACTTCTCACGCACGATGACGCTTAAGATAACACTCTATGGCGTGAGGTTTCCTGTAGCCGTCAATTCTGATCAAAATCTCTACTGAAGAAACCGGTCATCTGGGGACAAACTTGTCCAGCATGATAGCATTTCTGCGGATCATCTGTCCAAAGAGTCAGCGAGAGGCCACAATTTAAAAGCTGGTGAATATTACCGATTTGAAAATGCTGCTTCTAACTAAGCTCAGGGGCATTTCATTAGGTGTGGGATTAGTGAACGGCACTCTGAGGATCCAGGCAAATGTAAATCCATGAACATGAGCCGCTAAAGCATCACCAAACCACATTCGAATTGATGTTGGCAGCGAAATGAATGCAGCTTTATGCAAGTCGTTGTTGCTAATATCCTAGCAGTTCCTTGTTTAGAAAAATCGTGCGTAAAAACCGAGAAATGGCAGATACTGTTGTCCATTTCAGGTGAAATGCCTTCTATGAAATTGTCGACGTGTTCTGTCAAGAAGCAACTGATTCCATCAAACAATTTTAGAGGATGAAAAATCCCTAAATTTAACAAAGTATCCTGAATTTGCAATCTAGTTGAATTCCCCCGTGCATCCAAGTAAGTCTAGTGTCCCTTGAACCCTACAACATTAGATAATAACGTGAAACCGGTAGCGATGACGGAACTGTGAAATATTACCTAGAAAAACGTCGTGACAGTACTACCATCCAAGAAACGCACGTGAAATTCTTGATTTCTAGGTCAAGTAGGCATCAGAATTAGTCCACTGTCAGCCCGCAAAGTAGTTTTCGGACATAACAACGACGTCTTTTTTCTTCATTTTATTTCACAAAGAGTATATATAAATTTGAAGTATATGCTTGGCATCAATTCATAACAATAATAGTAATAATCTTTACTCCCAACTTGTTGCCGGCATACCTTTAGGAATGATCATAATGGTACAGTAAGAACAATAGCATCACTGGCGGGGGTTGTGGGCACGGGGGTTGGGAAAAGGGACAGCGTCATATGGGGTGTGCATCATCCGAGGTAAGCGTTGTCAGCACTAAACAGGCACGGGCAGGAAAGTACAGTTACTATATTTTTGGAGAGAATATCGCGCAAGATCGGACCGTTAGCATTTGGTGATGGCGGGCAAAAAGCAAAGCGAGGGAGGGCATAACTAGAGGCATCCTGTCTGACACATGACAAGAAAGGCATAACGGAGAAAAAATGAGGGACCAGAACATCAGATCTGGAGAAGCAGCAGATTTGGCGTCGTCCAACCAGTCATGCTGAAATAAGACCTAAAACCACCACTGAAACCCCGTGGCCTTGGACTGTTAGGCTCTTGGTCAGAGTCACAAAAAGCGCAACGGGGATGATGAAGTGGAGGGATTAACAAGGCGGAAAAGTTGTGACAGGAATCTCAGAAACACGGTCAACAGTGAAACCGTGGAGACTCACTGGTGTCATCGTCGGGGAGTCGGGCATATAGTTCCCTTTGAGAGTGAGCTGATTGCAACATACCAGCCGGAACACAAACTGTGTAGAAAGTCACTGAATTTTTCAAAAACACAGGCCCACAGAAATGGTTAAATTTGCATGAAACGTTCAGCAGATTGGAATAAAAATGTCATGGAAGCAGCGGGGATCAGGTGGGGAGCTTGTTCATATTTGCAGTTAATGGAACAAGTGGGCGAGAAGATACGGTCGAGGGAAGGAAGGGAATGTCTGCGGGTGTGCCATCAAATTGGGTATGGCGACGCCGTGCCATCATTGGTCTGGCATACTTCGTTTTTTGGAGAGCCCCGTAACGGACGTCACATTGAAGGCTACTGGGTTGGGATGTGCCATTCCTTGAGCAGCGGGATTCACTTCAGGCTGGCGAAGTAAACAAGGTAGAACAAGGCCTATATAAGATGGCAGATTTTTTGGTCCCTCTGGGAATTCTCTGAATGTAGGTCGTGGGCCGGGTAGAGTAGATAACAGCCAACCAGGCAGTCCAAAGCAGGTATTGCCGAAGTTCAAATCTTGGGAAGATGAGGGCCTGAGATGAGATTAGTAAGCATGGTGAGTTCGACGAGACGTCAAATGGGATGGTGTATTTATGCACATAGAAAGAAAAAACTTGGCGTCCATTGCGACTAGGGTGATGACAACAAGTGAACATATCAGATTGGATAGGAATGGATTTGTTCTTAGTAGACCAGCGACCAAGTGTTGTGAATTGCAAGGGATCTAGTAAAAGCCGATATAAGCACGCAGAGTAGTGTGGGGGAATCAGATGTATGAGGGCTAATGGGAGCTAACTTCTGAGATGATGGACTGGTTAATCCGTTGTTTATTACATGAGCTGAGGGGAAGAAAGTGTAAGAATAATGGTCGCCAGTACCCAAGCACTGCTATTAGTGTCAAATCAACAAGTGGTGCATGACGAATAAAGAGCCTTTGGGCACTAGTCTTGCAAGTTAGTGGCGGAAAGTTAGGGATCTCTATATACATATATTTCTCATCGTATATGTTCACTCCTGGAGGCAGCAGGTAGGTGCATGTATTTTGGTCAGTTGAATAAGTGCGCTTTGGTGCCGTACGACCACAATTGTGCTAAGCGCAGGTACAGCTCCACACACCAATGTAAGCTATGGGCATCACAGTGTCTCCTGGCTATTCCATCTGTCTTTTTTAGGAATTTCTTTTCTCAACATGCGGAAGACCAGTTTTTTCCTTTTTTCTTTATTTCCATCGTCTGAATTTTTGGCTTTGCTAGTTAAACGACACAACCGGGACGAGTTCAACGCAGCTGTAACAAACAGAAAACAACAGTGCTCTTTTACTGATCTGAATTAAAGACCATCCTCAGAACCACCGGCGGTGAATGAATCACTCGTGCTACTGAGGGGGTGGCGGGTATACGAACACACCGTGAGTTAGTGGCGGAAAGTTAGGGATCTCTATATACATATATTTCTCATCGTATATGTTCACTCCTGGAGGCAGCAGGTAGGTGCATGTATTTTGGTCAGTTGAATAAGTGCGCTTTGGTGCCGTACGACCACAATTGTGCTAAGCGCAGGTACAGCTCCACACACCAATGTAAGCTATGGGCATCACAGTGTCTCCTGGCTATTCCATCTGTCTTTTTTAGGAATTTCTTTTCTCAACATGCGGAAGACCAGTTTTTTCCTTTTTTCTTTATTTCCATCGTCTGAATTTTTGGCTTTGCTAGTTAAACGACACAACCGGGACGAGTTCAACGCAGCTGTAACAAACAGAAAACAACAGTGCTCTTTTACTGATCTGAATTAAAGACCATCCTCAGAACCACCGGCGGTGAATGAATCACTCGTGCTACTGAGGGGGTGGCGGGTATACGAACACACCGTGATGCAACGCAAAAGAGCGACTCCCCTCGCAGGACGTACCGACCACCACACGAGGTATTTACCCCTCGTGCATGATACCAGACCTGCAAGGTGTCGTGCCACCAAGCAGTCATGACTGCGGCATGTGCAATAATAAGTGCGTGAGCTATCTAGCCAAACAGTCGCGTACCGCAATTTTGTTAGCCTGTAATGAATGGGTTGTGAGGAGTATTTTCCGTTCTTAGGTATAGGGCACTCTGACTTTTGCTTGTTTTGTGTTGGTTAGGGTAAGTGTTAGGCAAGATGAGGTACCGCTCATTAATGAGAGCGAATAGAAAAGCTTAGGGTAATGTGTTAGCTGGGAGAACATGGTATAAGTTGCTTTAAGCAAGTCAAAGAGGCAGCAAGGTAGACTAAGTGGGTGGCTTAGTTCTTCACCCACTAACTATACCTCAGCCAAACTCATTTCCTAGTACCGGCGTACTATTTAGCATCACCTACAAACGGTGGCGTTACAGTGACCATCTATGGGTGACCGCTTCTGCGGCCATATCAAGAGACATGCTATGGGGAGTTGGTACCCAGAACAACGGAAAATTCGGAGCTTTTGCTAACTATTTGGAAACCCATGGTTGATCGTTGTTCATGCACGCTCGAGTAAAACTGACAGACGTTTGGGAATGTTCCCACTAAGGTATTGGATTATAAAGCCAGTCTTCTGCAAATCCAGGCTCATCACAACATATTCTCGTTTTGAGGCAATTGCATCCTTGCTAGTTGAGGTATTGTATCTTATTCTTCACTATTTTCCAGCCCAAGGTATATGAAAGACTTCATAAATTGGTAACCCAAGAGGGGATTCTACATGAAATTTGCATCATAGCGAACGAAGCAGCCGTTAACTCATTCAAAATCGCTCCAAGTATGCCGGCGGATATTAGGGCCGGAAACTACCAATGCCGGTTTGACATTCAGCAACCATTCAGCGACAGCTGAGATGATTTCAGGCACGCCTAGGCGTCTTGTTAACCAACTAACTAGAGCTGACCGGATAGCCTCAACGCAGTTCGTTCAAAATCGGTTTCGTTTTTTGCTCCTGCAAATTTGCGGAAGAATTCTTTCTCTGTTTAGTTTAATCATAGGGTCATTTTATCAGAGGTTTCATCTCCACATAGCCTGAGCACGAAAATTTGTCAGATTGCGCTTCATTTCTGCGGTGCACCTCATGAGCCATAATATCGGGATTATCAGTTCACGCCGGAGCTTCCTGTTAAACTTCAGCCCCTTCCCATAATGTTGGGTGCTCTTGTTCAACCGTCCATTAATTGCCTGCTTTTCCTCTTCACTCTGAGCCGCTTTCCAGCAACGGAAAAGCCATAATTGGATTCTGTCGTTGGGCTAAAAACTAAATCGCCCTCTGATCGCCCGTACCAACTAGTCCAATGACCAGACTCCCTGCTTGCAACAATGGCAGCTAAGTACTAACGTTCCTAAACTTACGCAACTAATCCCGCCTCAGCGTCACACCTTTTGATCGACTAACGCTCAGTGCGAAGCACAAGGCACAACTCTTACCACTAGTGTTAGTCGCATGCAGAAACACACTAATAGTTATTTGTTGCGTCCTCGTGCTACATCGCAACCTCAGCAAGTCCTTCGTTTCCACGCAAGTAAACATAAATCCGCCATTCCCCAGGTTTATTTACCTTGTCGTTATTTCCTTTCTGAATTTCTCCATTGGACTCCATTTCATCTGATGCCCCTCTGCACTCACCAGACGTCAGTGGTCTCATTCCATTCCTAAATCTTCTAAAGCTTTAAGCTCCGGCAGTAGCTGCTCCCAACAACCCGTTTGGCCACCATTCGTTCATTTTGGCTGGTACCCGTTGAACATCCACATGATCTCCAAGTCACACTACCCGTGACACTATATCGAACTGACGCTACCTGTGTCAACCCCTCTTTCAACCTAAATCCAGCCCTGTCAGATGATTATGCCAGACGGTATGCCACCCACAATTTGGGAATATACATTATTGCTGCAACCTTGACGTCTCTCACGAAGCTGCCCAGAAACTGACGTATGTTGGTGCATTGCTGGCATGGCACTGTCATACTCAGTCTGATGACACTACTTTAGCTATTACCTCCCTATTCTGGACTGTATCACCTCGACCACTCACACGTTAACTGCAACTACAAATAGATTGTTTACCCGCCCAAAACCGCTTATGGGATGAGTTCTTTCCAATTCACTGGTGGAGACGTCAGTATCCCCCAAAACGGCTTATTTTTGAGTTACTGTCAATTTATTTCTCAAACGTTTTGAATTTTCAAATTTCGCGCCTTTTCCGCCATGCTGCACCTCAAGCCAAAGAGACCGCGCTTTTTTTCTATTGGCCAGCTATACTTTGTGTGTATTAACTGATTTATCGCTCCCCAAGGTCGCTCGAAATAATCAAATATAGGATGTTGCTCTCACCGTAATTCGCATTTGGTTGAGGCAGTAAAAGCCCTCTTCTGAAGGTCTGGTCTTCTCTCTCTGTGCTAGGGGTGGTAGGGTTCGCGTAATTGCTGGGGTTTTGTGCGCTCGTTCTCAAGCCTTGTATAGCCGTTGATCGTCAGCGACTTCGATACATATCATTAACTGAACCCTTCGTTTGGATTTAACCAACCTGGTTTACTACTGCAACTTCAGTCTGTCCCTTCCATAGGTTCAGCGATTTTATTAACGATGTTCGTTTGGCCTGATGCATTAGCGCCGAATAACTATTGAAAATATCCTTTACACCTGATTTCCCCCCAATAGCGACATCAGTGGGTGTACTTGGTTTCAATGTAAGCTATATTACTGGGGTGAACATCGCCATTCTCCTCAGTTTCATATTTCTCCATCTCTTCCTCTCCACTTGTGCTTTTAGTAGCCCTGACCATTCACTCAACCGCTCAAGGACAATCAGGCCGGCAAAGTTTGCCCAGTTTTAGTTCAAGTAAACCGGTTTCGTCTTTGAACCAGTCGTACCTCATGCCTCATCGCTCCGACTTTTTTCCAAAATCTACGGCTAGGTATCACGCGATAAAGCTTTCTCCTAGATGTACCTTCCTCTCATTGTGTTGTTGCTCCAATGAGCTCAGTTTCACCGATTCGTATATTGATACACAGGATCGCGGCATTCGCTAAGTTTTCCTGGGTCGGCTGTGGTCCTGTCGTTTGGCGGCTGTTTTTTACCTGAAAGGCACAAGCGAAAAGAGGGTGTGAGGGAACAGTAAGCTTGCCAGCGGGAGAACTCGCATAAAATAGTGTCTAATGGTGATATGAACTGGGTTCTAGATGTGTCATGGACAACCTTCGGAGGAATGTTATCCCACTCAGTTACTACCGAAAAGGGAAACAATATCGCCCAGTGGAAGTGTGCGCTCTAAGCCTGAGAATCTTCTTACCATGTTTCCGGTGTGTTTCCTTGGTCTACGGTGAGAAAACCGTTGGCAGACCCTTGCTCAAACAGGGCATCAGTAATAATGAGTTCTCCTCGGAGGCGACGGTACTTCATGGGCAAAAGGTCAAGCAGCGTAAGACATGCTTCCCAGTCCACGGATTTGGGGCCGGACACGCTCGTTGAAGTTTAGGTCCTCTGTGCGTCCTGCGTAGACAACTTGGTTGGCATATTCAAGAAGTGGTGTGAGGTAGGCCGCATAGAGTATTTGGAATTCCATGTGAATAATACGGGAGAAGTTAGCCAAATAATCCGTATGGTGGCGGGGGAGTTTTGGGCCGATTTCTCATGGTGTAGTGAAAAGTAAATGAGTAAAGAGAGCTAGATACCCAAATACTTTTCGAAAATCTATCCTCGTGATGTCTTCTGGTCCATTCTTACCATGCACGACATGAGCGTCCGCTGAGTCTCCTCTAAATGACAATAGACGCGCTGCTCGTCACTCAGAGGAAGATACCAACCCAGCGGCCACTGCCTGGATACACGGAATGTCTTTTCTTGGTGATAGCCAAGTCAAGGGGGATTGTTAGTTGGCTTGCGCGATATAAGGTGGGTTCAACGACACAATGAGTTCAAACGCTCTCCTAACGAACTTGGCCAGCGCCGCTACAAAAGTTCACTTAATCCGGCGTGCTGCAGCAGTATCCACGAGGAATTCGGAGCACCAAACTCACCTACCAGAAAGAGAGAAGTGGTACGTAAAGAAGAGTTGCTCAATGTTTGGTATGAGGAACTAGTCATCTTCCGGGTGCACGACAAGCAAAGTTAGACCACATCGCAAAGGATAAAATGGACTCGCGCAGTGGAATTTGAATCCACCGTGCATCGCAAAAGACGCCGGAGTTGCATCAGAGGACAACTGTGATTGACAGGGCGCATGTAGAACCCCCGCCAATACAACTCGCAAAAAATGGAGTAGACTTCCATCCGCATAAGAGACATTTCGCGTGAGCCAGACTAGTGTGAATGCGATTAAGGACGACTGTTTAAAGCTAGCTGTTTGATATCGCAAAAGTTTGTTGAAAAGGGTGAGACAATTTGTGGACAATCAATTCAGCACTCTCTGCTGCCTCCGAAGGCGAAAAGCCGAGATGTGCAACGAGGGGTAACAGATGTAATAGATGCACGCCGAGTTTCAGTTTAAGGCTCCAAAGAGTCCACGATGGCATACTTTTCTGCTTCCTGCGATGGCTCCGAGAGTTGCTTTTTACTAGCAGGGTTATTTGCTCCGCTATAGCCCGTTTTGCGCGGACCATTTATCTTTAGGGGACGTAGTTTTCCCTCCGTGTGCGAGTATTTCCACCGCTGCTATCTGTAGCTTGTTCAATGTCGCCTTTTGAACGATCAGATTTTCTGTTGTTCAAGGATTTGGGACAAATATGTGTGCTTTGTTTCTTGGGAACTGTGGTGCGGTTCGGGAAGAACGTGCCTCTGCGGGGCTTTAACCTTTGCATGGATGCACCAAGTGTTACACTTTTTGGCGGCACTTACATAAGTCTCGTTTTCACCAGTACTTTTCTGAATTGGTGAATTTTGAGTGGTTTGTATGATTGTGGTCGCAATTCCTTTGATTTGTGGATTCCCGAGTCGCCTGCGATCAGTGGGGCTAACTGAGTTACGAAGGATTTCCAGGTTTGTGGCTTTGGCTGTCAGTGTTCTGGGCGACGAACGTGTACGCAAACGGAAAGGCAACTTTAGACATAATAGAAGCGGAGTTTGGCAGTTTCACGTTCTCTGTTGTTGTATGGTTCTCGCGGCATTCCCCGAAGTCGAGGTCCAAGCTTGTGGTTGATTTGTAAGTAGGCCTCGCTGCTTGTCTCCGCAAGTTTGACCCAGTCCAGTTTAGAAGTTGCGGCATGGGTGTGGAGTTACCTGCTGCACATTTATCGTCCGTTACACAAATAATCAATGATAGCACCGCGAACCTTGGGCGCTGCGTTCAATCGAGGCTTGGCTCATTCCTAACATGGCTGTGTTTGGTAGTCGAGCCGTCTGCGGTAGTTGAGTACGGACTGCAATCAGGAGTCTCCGCCGGTTGCGCCAGCGGGCCTTCTGGATCACAAGGGACAAGAACTGTGATCGGTTCGGACATAAGTTTTGGGTCGGTTAAACCGGCATCAAGTGTAAGCCTGTTTGGCACCTCACCCCTAGATCTGCTCGGCCCAGCATTGGCGCCTTTATAGGTCGGTCATCAGATATACGCCTGATCGTTGAGCAGGTCTTTTGAATGCTGTCAGTCCATTTTGAGATCTTCCGTACGGCAGGCGGGAAGGAAAGAGGGACTAGAAGCCTGAGGGTTCGCTTGCGGCCCTTCTGCCGGCAGGCGGGAAGGAAAGAGTGACTAGAAGCCTGAGTGTTCGCTTGCGTCCCTTCTGCCGCGACCAATCCGCCCGAAGAGATTCGTTTTCGGGCTTTGTGATGAGCGACTATGTCCGCTTCGTTAGCATTTTTCTTGAGGCTGACGTCCAGATGCCCAGCCTTCTCTCCTGTCCACCAGAGACGTCGTGACAGTATTTGTTGCCGCATCAAAATGTTGGCTGACCATTTTCGCAGCCAGCTGGTCCGGACTGGGTGGCTTAAGATACTCGTTGGGCGAAGGAAGTTCTTTATAAAAATTTTTGTCCAGATCGCTGCGTTCTTTGTGTCTGAGTCTTCCGGAGCCTCGAGTACCCCGACTTAGGCGGAACTGTCACACTGGCTTTGCCGACTTAGCAGTGGGGATTTGGTTTCTTTCTTGGTAGCACTTTCTGGTTTCGGAATGCCTTGCGCCCTTAATGTAAGAACAGTTGGCGCAGTCAAACGGGTCAGCAGAGTTATCTAGTCAAAATACATGGTAGTTCTGTAGACCCGTGCATTTAAAGTACCACCAGGCCTTGCAGGTGTGCCACTGCATACCACATCTTACGTTCGATGGAAGCCCACTCCGCTCACATTTATTGTGGTCCGCCAATGGTTGTAGAGAGCAGTTTGTGTTGATTTGGGTCAGGGTCGAGACTGATACATGGTATGTAGACCCGTGCATTTAAAGTACCACCAGGCCTTGCAGGTGTGCCACTGCATACCACATCTTACGTTCGATGGAAGCCCACTCCGCTCACATTTATTGTGGTCCGCCAATGGTTGTAGAGAGCAGTTTGTGTTGATTTGGGTCAGGGTCGAGACTGGGCGCACCGCAGGAATTGAGTGCAAACTGGCGGAGATTACAACGCAGATGTTATGTTAGAGTGATGAGATTCACCAAAGATACCTGTGAAACCTGCAAATGGAGTTAACAGTGAAAGAATGCTTTCAAAAATTTGCACGCCGCGCTGAAGTCGTGCGTCAATTGGCATACCCTTATAAGTTGAGAAATAAACTCATTAGTATTATTATGCTGTCTGACTTACAGATTAAGGATACTTCTCATGCCCAAATGTTCAAGCTGCACCTAGGGTGTGCGCACCCAATATACTCTATCGTCTCTGCCGGCTAACAACTATATGATCCGCCATTGACGCAGAGTGGGGCTAGCGTATTTGCTGTTTTCTCTGTTCTCCCCCGCTGACAACAAGAACAGCACCGACATGCATTAGAAGCAAAACCTCGTGGTGACCCATTCCAGATACAATGAGGACCACAAGGGCCCTATCTTAGAATGCGAGCCGCATTACTGCACCCAGACGCTTCGTAATCACTCTCTGCTTGGTCCGTGGAGGACCAGCCATCTGTCTGGACCCTTCTGAGTAAGAGTCGTTGAAAACAACATTCTCTTAAGAAAGCGACAATTTGGTAAGCCAGCTATCTGCCCCAACCACTGAAGATTTCAATGCTGCACACATCGTCTACTTCAAGCCCGTGTTACATGAACTGACACACATCCGGATGTCTCGCTGCGAATCCACTGGCACCAGCTTCCACGAGGTGTATTTTTGAGATAGCGGTTAGCGTAGGCCTAAATTATCACAGTTCCGCTGCTCAGCGAGGACTCGCCCAAGAGACGAACAGCAAAACAACATGGACCATAGCTCACTGGGATTCTGGATGAATCAACCCAACAGTTGACCCCTGTAAAGTCAGTCCTACGTCCGACCAAACGTGACTGGGCGTAGTCTGATTTCGTCTGCCCCGTACGTTCAGATTTGATTTCCGGGATCCGGGCTTAAATTTATCAACGAGTCTCATAGGCAACTGATTTACACAACGGCCATTAGTGGGGTTCATGTGTTGCGAATTGCTGAGAGTGGTGCAACCTCAACATTGGTCTTTGCTTCCCTGCTTCACCCGCCTGAGAAAGTTACTTATGGGGACAAAGAAATGTTACTATCACAGACAGTTCCGAAAAGTAACCGACTGACTACGCGCCAGAGACTCAGTAACCCTCATCCGAGTTTTTTCAGATGCTTCAGTTACTTCAATAGAATTGGTTTGAGTTTATCTGCCCGAATTGAAATAGTATGTTCATGTCTCCACCAGATTTTTTGACTTGATGTCGGTGATATAACAAGGGCTCCGCTTCTTGGTTTCCTGCTTCGCCCACGATGCCATGTGATAGGTTAAGTTAGCCCCTCATGTATTTGCGGGGTATTTACATAAGCTTTCGCAAAGTTGCTATAGACTATTCGTGTGGAAGCGAGAAGCACTGAGTTTTCAGTACTCGATAGTGATTGGTTGAAACTCTGACTAATAAGGGAATGCCTCCATCGTATGTAGCCGCACGTGAACGATCTATCCAATCAACGTCGTTAGCGATGTTGTGGAATGCAGGTAGCTCGAGTGCGCTGTGTGCAATCCAACTGTTCAGCTCGGCGAACAGACCAACAACCAAGCAATCAGCGTCATGTCCAGTTTTATTAGATACAGCTGGCCTCTGGACAGCCCAATCGAATGTCCTGGTGATATACCACCACAATGAATGGATGGGGGTAACTAACCGGGAATCAAAGGCGCCTCGCATAGGGTTTCGTTTGAACGGTGGTCCTAGCACTGTAGTTTCCCATCATCACGGTGGTGAATTAGAAGGCGTGGTACTTCGACGTCGAAGTTGAACTTACCCGTTTTCTAGTTGGTCGTCCAGCGGATACACCACCTTCCTATCGTTGTCTCATTACGACAAAGCGGTCGAATTCCGATTCTATCCGAAGCTGCGAGAAACGTGGCGTGGTGGTCAGTTCAATTGCTCCGTTGATCCCGTGTGTTATATTTTTTGGAATTTTGTTCCGCAAGTCGTCAAGTTGGTAAACAACTGATGTCTGCCCAAGCTTTGTACTTTGTTGAGGTTGGTGTTCCTAAAGCACGCACACGGGACTCGGGCGTGACTAGAATTTTTAAGAAGTTGAGAGCGGAATCAGCTCCGCCTTCTAGGATCAGTGTATTCAGTGATCCAGAAGCGATCACACATGGAGCACCCCAGAGCTAAACACGCTTCGCTGGTTCGCATTCCATTGAACAGTCTTCTTCACGCCGCCTCCGCGACCCCTTGTGCCATGCTGGGGTGTGCGTGCGACATTCACAGACTCATATCAGGTTGGTCAATAACTACAGTCTTCTAGCCCTCGATGGTTGAGTTTTGGAACGTGTGTGGTCACTTGTTCCATGTTCCCACCAAAGACTGATGCCCTGTGGTCGGGATTTGAAGCCTAAGGCTTTGGTCGTCCTGTCTAGATGTAGGCACCTGGCAGTATCTCATCCCACGTATAACCGTGACACAGAAGTGGCAATACTTTCATCGGCCTGCGCGTGGTGCCATCAGGCGGGTTTCATTACTTGCTGCACAAGGACCTTCGGTCAGATGACTGACAATCAGTGGTGCCATAGGCGGGTTTCATTACTTGCTGCACAAGGACCTTCGGTCAGATGACTGACAATCAAATGGCCCAGCGACGTTTGCTTGTGGCATAGGATGGGGTTGGGGAGGGACATCGGTGGACGCTGAACTGCGCGGGCAAATGATACTTCCCGGTTGCCCAGACCGAGGAAGGGGGTTTGGTTGAGGTACCCCACCTTGAGCCTTCGACTCAAAAGTCTGACCCACAAGGCAGTGGGATGACGTAGGGTTTAGTTCGGGGACCCTGACCCTAGCCACTGACTCAAAAGTCTGACCCACGAGACAGTGGGAGAGTGTGGGGTTTTGTTCGGGGACCCTGACCCTAGCCTCTGACTCAAAAGTCTGACCCACGAGGCAGTGGGAGAATGTAGGGCTTTCTTTGGGGACCCTGCCCGGAGCCGATGACTCAATAGTCTGACCTGC